>NC_000074.6:3292500-3557500 GCF_000001635.26 Mus musculus | reverse complement strand
CCCAGGATGGAAGCTAGAGACATAGCTCAGTGATTGAGAACACGTGCTGTTCTTACAGGGCTTTGCAATTACACACATGGCAGTTCACAGCAGCCTGTGACTCTAGCTCCAGGGGATCCGCTGTCACTTCTGAACACAGGGCTCCTTCACTCACAAGTGTACACACAAACACACCTATACACACACCCATACACACACACACATACACACACGTAAAATCTGGTGGGTTTTAGTGTATTTATAGAATTGTGATACAGTGTGATGATCAACCTCAAGAATGTTTCCTAAGTAGGTGGCTAGTTTTGTGTCAACTTGACACAACTGGAGTTATCACAGAGAAAGGAGCTTCAGTTGAGGAAATGCCTCCATGAGATCCAGCTGCAAGGCATTTTCTCAATTACTGATCAAGGGGAAGAGGCCCCTTGTGGGTGGGACCATCTCTGGGCTGGTAGTCTTGGGTTCTATAAGAGAGCAGGCTGAGCAAGCCAGGGGAAGCAAGCCAGTAAAGAACATCTCTCCATGGTCTCTACATCAGCCCCTGCTTCCTGACCTACTTGAGTTCCAGTCCTGACTTCCTTGGTATGAACAGCAGTATGGACGTGTAAGCCGAATAAACTCTTTCCTCCCCAACTTGTTTCTTGGTCATGATGTTTGTGCAGGAATAGAAACCCTGACTAAGACAGTGGGGATGTTTGACTCAGTTGGTTATCCTATCACTTGGGAGGTGGAGGCAGAAGGGTCAGGAAGTCGAGGCCAGTCTCAGCTACATAAGACCCTGACTGAAAACAAACAAACAATCAACAGTAGAAGCCCAATAATTTAACGCAAACCCTTGGATTTCATCACGACACAGCATAGTCCAGGTGTGGTGGTACACACCTGTCATTTACGCACTCAGGAGACACAGGCAGGAAGATCAGAAATGTAAGGTCATCCTTGGCTACACAGATCTGTCTTGTTACAATAAAATAAACAAAGTGGCTGGTAGGATGGTTCAGTGGATAAACCTCCACTTTCCCCACACCTGGCACCCTGAGTTCATGTCACATGGTGAGAAGAACCAATTCTGAAGAATCTCCCTTTGACCTCTACACCTGTGAGCTCAAGTGTTTGCATGTGCATACACTCACATAAACATATACCAAACCACACACACACACACACACACACGCTCACATAAACATATACCAAACCACACACACACACACACACACACACACACACGTTCACGTAAACATACACCAAACCACACACACACACACACACACACACATACTCAAATTTTGAGTCAAAACCAAAGGGAGTGGAGAGATTACTCAGTGGTTAGGGTACTTGGTGCTCTTCCAGAGGAACTGAGTGCTATCCCTGGTGCTCACACGGCAACTCACAACCATATGAAATCTCAGTTCCAGGGAACCTGGTGTCACCTTCTGGTTTCTTCAGGCACTAGGCATGCATGATGTGCACAGAGACATGTCGACAATACACCCATAAACTTAAATTTTAAACACATATGGGCTGGTGAGATGGCTCAGTGGGTAAGAGCACCCGACTGCTCTTCCGAAGGTCAGGAGTTCAAATCCCAGCAACCACATGGTGGCTCACAACCATCCATAACGAGATCTGACTCCCTCTTCTGGAGTGTCTGAAGACAGCTACAGTGTACTTACATATAATAAATAAATAAATCTTTAAAAAAAAAACACAAAGTTTTTTTAAAAAGATGCTGATGGGATTAGAATGATAAGAGAAAGAAGATAGTTACGATGGAGGCATTGCCATGTGGTAGAACTTGGACTGAGTTTTCATTAAAAAAATTTTTTTATATGCACCAATATTTTACCATGTGTGTGTCTGCCATGCCAGAGGAGTCAGCAGAGGCCAGAAGAGACATCTAATCTCCTGAGACTGGAGTTACAGAGAGTTATGGTTCAATTCCTATGTGCTGGGAATTGAACCCAGATTCTCTGCAACAGCAAGGAATCTCTTAAGCACACAGTCAGCTCTCTACCCCCAACCCCACATTTGCATTTTAATATGCTCCTTTGTCCCTGAAACTCAGTGATTCTGAGGGTTTAGGCTCATTGGGGGCTCAGAGGCAACAGCAGAGGGGAATCTGGGTAGCACTTCAGGCAGGACTCTTGCTGTCCCTAGAACAGATGTTTTAGGATTCTATAAGTGGCCAGTCTGAAAGATTGTGTTGCTGTGTTTGGAGGAAATAGTTCAACACATAAGAGTCACCAGTTCTACTCCCATGGGCAGGGGCAGACCAGACACCTTTGTTCACCAGCATGGTTTAAATCAGACAAAAAGTGGAAGTCACCCAAGAACCTTCAGTGGATAATGGATAAATAAGATGTCGCCCATTCACACAATGGAACATCACTCAGCTCTAAGAAGGAAGGAAAAGTGAGCCACGTTCCTTTCTAAACAGACTGAAAATGTGATGCTTGGTGAAATAAGCCAGACATAAAAATACACACTCAGGAGGATTCTATGCACAGTAGATCCTCAGAGTTGTCAGACCCATAGACAGGAAATACAGTACTGGGTACCGGGGTCTGGGGTGGGGTGGGGAATTGGTTCTAATGCTGTGAATTAATCCAGCCCCCAAAGCCAGGAATCTGCGTGTCCAATGCTGAAGGTCCTTGCCCCCAGTTGGTTTTTCATCGATCAATAAAGAGCCAACACCAATGGTTGGCAGAAAGACTGAGGTGGGGCCTTGTAGATCTGTGCTGCTCAGGGACCAGGAGAGAGGAAGGAGGAGAATTGCCATGATTTAGAGGGAGACGGACCAGATTTAGAGCTGCAGAAGGAAAATCATCTGAAATAGGTGAGAAGGAATGCGGCCCCCGGAAGGGCTGCCCAGAAGTGTCTTGGACAGCATAGACTAGGGGACTGCCCAGTAGGAGCCAGGGCAACAAACACAAAATATAGAATTAGAGGGCCTTAAGCCAGGAGTACCCGAGGGAAGTGTGTGCTAACTGTGGGGAGGATTAGAACTTTGAGCTAGTCAAGGCATGTCAAAAATTAACTGACCTCTCTCTCTCTCTCTCTCTGTGTGTGTGTGTGTGTGTGTGTGTGTGTGTGTGTGTGTGTGTGTTTCATTTGCTGATATGAAGATCTCCTGGGCAGGTTCAGCGAGTGCGCGTGACCCACCGGGAGCAAAGCAGTTAGCTAAAATGACCGCTGCAGGGCAACATAGGATTGATGTGACATAGTGATTGATTGATGTGACATAGTGATTGATTGATGTGACATAGTGATTGATGTGACATAGTGATTGATGTGACATAGTGATTGATGTGACATAGTGATTAATGGAAACAGATTCAGCCTGGGAAGATGGAAAGGTTCTGGAGAGGGACAGGGGAGATGGCTGCACAACTCAAATGTAACAAACACTGAGAAACTTTACATTTCAACAATGGTTAAGAGGCTGGAGAGGTGGCTCCGCAGCTAAAAGCCATCGCTGCTTATGCTGAGTAGTTTTTGTCAACTTGACACAAACCTAGACACACCTGGGAAGAGAGAATCACAGTTGAAGGAACTGCCTTCACTGAGTGGGCTTGTGGGCTTGACTGTTAATGATGTAGGAGGGCCCAGCCAGTGGCGCCTTACCTAGGCAGGTGGGCCTGGTTTGTATAAAAGCAAACTGAGCAACTCAGTGGCCTTTGCTTCTGTGTCTCTCTGCAGGTTCCTACCCCTGCTTCCCTAGTGATAGGGTATGACCTAAGCATTGTGTGATGAAACCGACCCTTTCCTTCCCACGTTGCCTTTGGCCATGGTGTTTATAATAGTAAGAGAAACCCAACTAGAACATTGGTTTTGCAGGAGATATGAGTCAGTTCCCAGTGACCATGCGGTTCAGCTCATAACTGCCTGTAACTCCAGCTCAAGGGGCGATCTGACACCCTTTTCTGACCTCTGTGGGCACTTAAATGCACATGCACATATTCCCATGCAGACATATACACATAAGTAAACACATATATAAATCTCTTTTTCAAGGATTAAGGTAGGGACCAGCAAAATGTCTCAGGAAGTAAAGGTGCCTATAACCAAACCTGATGGTCTGAGTTTGAGCCCCAGGTCCCACAGGTGAAAGGAGAGAGCCAATACCTGCAAGCACTTCCACTCAACAAATCATAGCTTGCATGCACCCCCGCCACAATAAATAAAAATGCAATATATTTGTTTTTTTTTTTTTTTAAAGATTTATTATTTATTATATGTAAGTACACTGTAGCTGTCTTCAGACACTCCAGAAGAGGGAGTCAGATCTCGTAACGGATGGTTGTGAGCCACCATGTGGTTGCTGGGATTTGAACTCCGGACCTTCGGAAGAGCAGTCGGGTGCTCTTGCCTGCTGAGCCATCTCACCAGCCCCAATATATTTGTTTTTAAATGATTAAGATGCTACATTTTAGGACTGGAGAGACGGCTCGGCAGGTTACGAGTGCTGTTGCATTAGCTTATGACTTGAATTCAAATTTCCTCAAACCAAGAAAGACAGGGAATGGGCAACAGAACACTTGTAACAGTGCTATGGGAAATGGAGACTGGAGGATTTCTGGGGCTTACTGCCACCAGCCTAGTTCTATGTTCCATGAGAGACCCAGTCTCAAAGAAGTAAGGCAGAAAGTAATAGAGTAAGACATTGTATATCCTCCTCTGGCCTCTGTGTGTGCTCAAGTGCACATGTGCACGCATATGCGCACACCAGTTCACTTGATTATGTATTTTCCAAGGTCTCTTTCATCAGGCCTAAAGAAATTCCTCAAACTTTCCACTGCTCCATCTGGTCCAGCCTGTGGCCAAGGCCTCAATTGGAGTCTTAAGGGACCCAGGCCCAGGCTGTAGTCCCATACAATGGTATCTGATGAGGCATGTGTCATAACCAACTTACTGACCCAGAAACTTGTGTGGTTTCAATGTGAAATGTCCACCTAGGCCCACATGTTTCAATACTTGTTCTCCAGCTGGTGGTGCTGTGTGCCCTTCCCCCAGCCTTGAGTTGGCTAAACAAACCTCCTCAGATACTGGAGCCAGGCATCTGGCCTTGCTACATTTACATCTTCCTGCCAGAGAACTGAGACCTGACCATCGATGCTTAGATGCTGAAGAGCCTACTTTGCAACTCAATCCAGCTGAAACAAAGAGAACCCAGCTGAAACAAAGGGATGGGTCCTTGAGTTTTCCCATATATATATTCAGTGCTGTTCATTAAAATTTGAGGCTTGATCAGGAACCCAGTAACCCGTGGCTGCTGGTAGCTACAGGTGGTGCCCGAACAACTGGCCTGAATATGGAAAGAACAACTGAGGGACACTGTCTTGGTGGGGCTCCTCAGAAAACAGAATAAGATGGTATCCTGCACAGTAAGCATTAATGTTAGTGCTATAGATTTCATCTTTTGAAGGCTGTTGAGTGCAAGGGTGCAAAAGAATAGAGGCTAGACTGAGTCAGCATTGGCTTAACGCTGATATCAGCTAGTGGTTGACAGTGGAAAATGGGAGTGAAAATTCTAAACAGGCATTTGACCACAGTCAAGTACTGCATCAGGCGAGAGGAGTGGGACATAAAATAAAATAAAATAAAATAAAATAAGTAAAAAATAAAAAAACAACTAATGCCGGGCATGGTGGCGTATGCCTTTAATCCCAGCACTCAGGAGACAGAGGCAGGTAGATTTCTGAGTTCGAGGCCAGCCTGGTCTACAGAGTGAGTTCCAGGACAGTCAGGGCTATACAGAGAAACCCTGTCTTGAAAAACCAAAATAAATAAATAAATAAATAAATAAACCCAATAAAGGGAGATGCTAGATATACAAGTGACATGAAAGAGAGAGATCAAGAGAGAAGGAAAATGGATTTTGGAGCTCTTCCAGGGACAGAAGGAAATCAGGAGACAACCTGCTTTCTCTCTGGCCCCTACAGGAGACATCCTTAGTTCTGGTTATATCAAGTTCTCTACCCTCTCCGTACTGTCTGTGTTTGGTGCACCAATCTGTCCATATGTCAATGTTTGTCTGTTATTGCTTCATTGTTTGAATGACTATTGTTCTATGTTTTATGTTGAAAAGAAAAAAACGGTTAAAACTTTATCTGCTGGCTATCCATCTCTTGATTCAGTCTCAGTTTGCACAGTGGAGGCTGATTTAAGTTGTCTCGCACCCTTAGCCAGGAGTCAAGCACAGCAGAAGCCCTGCTAAAAAGCTCCTTTTAAAAGAGGCCAATAGCTGCTTAGTTTTAAGAAAATAAGCTGATAGTTGTTTTTTTTCCCTAGAAAAATCTCTGCAGTTGTGATTACTGGGTTTAGCAAATGACAAAATGCTTTTTCTCTTGAAATTATAGCTAGAAAAGGTAAAATTTCTTTGATTGGTCTAAATTTATAAGATTCGTATAGCCGCTTCATTTTGTTTCTGAATGGTCTTAAAGGTATAAATATGCTCTGCATGTCTTGGTCATAGAGTATTGGCTTGTAAGTTATTGGATATGATTTAAAAAGTGTTATATTGGTAACAAGAAAGTTAGCTTAAAACTGGTAACTCAGGGTTGGAGTCATTTTAAACAACAACATGTGGCATGAACCAGCCCAGGAAACAGGCCTCTAAAGATACTTCTAAATTGGGATAACATTTTATGTAATTCTTATGCTAGAAACTAAACTTATAAGGGATAAGATTTAAAACAGTGTCTCTTTAATGAAGCATTAAAAGTTGCACTGTCATGCAATCATATATAAGAATTGACAGCCGAACTTTGTAATGTGAAAGTGATGCTTCTGGTATTGATTTTAAAGAGAATGGATTCTTTAAAGTTGTGTTTTGCTTTCCAAAAATTATGGTTATGCTCTAATATTGCAAAAGAAACTTTAAAATTATAGTTAAATCGCCAGTGTTCCATTGACTGCAGTTTGCAGTTTGATTGCAAGCTCAGGATCTTAACTCACCCATATTTTGTAATTAGGATGATTACAAGAGTAATCAAAGTTAAAAACAGCTGTGGCCAGTATGGGCCTGCTGCTCCTTTTACACAAGCTTTATTGGATACAGTGGTAGAAGCAAAATTTAACCCCTAAGGTTGAAAAGGAGAACTCAGTGAGAATTTATTTGGTATCAAACATGCTCCTGATGAACTTTTTCAGGATGTTGTGGAGTCGCTACTAAAAACAGCTAGTAGAACTTTTGGAGATTTTCAAGTAGGGGTTCCTTTCACACAATTGTCTTATAGAACACTAATGCAGCTTGTCTGTGGCCATCTGGTCATACAAAACAAAGACAGACTTATCTAGATATATTTGTCTTTGTGCAGAAATTGGACCCTCGCACAATCAGGGTTTGGTTACGGTTGCTGCCTTGCAGGGGACTACAGTACAAGCAATGCTTTCATAGCACTAAGGTTATAAAGAATGTTTTTTTTTTAATTTATTTTTTTATTAGGTATTTTCCTCGTTTACATTTTCAATGCTATCCCAAAAGTCCCCCATACCCACCCCCCCAACCCCCTACCCACCCACTCCCACTTTTTGGCCCTGGGGTTAAGAACGTTTTAAGAATAAATCATCTTAGGAAAGACTGTCCAAAAATTAGAGGCATAGACAGGCAGTAGAATTGCTCCCCTGGAACCTGTTCTCACTACAAGAGGGATAATCTTTGGCCCTGGACACAGGCAGTATGCTCAGATTAAGAAATATTTACATTTGAGTTAATGCAAATCTCAGAGCAGCCTCAGCGAGGCTTGTGTGGCATTTCTTTTGTTTTGCAAACCCTGCCTAAGGAAGTTTTTGGGACCTTGCCTCTCCTTGCTTTTCAGGAACTATTTTTAAGCCAAAACAGCATTATTACAGATCTATCCAGGTGTTGTTCATAATAAGGCTCAAACTTAAGATTTATAAAAGGTCAATAGGGCTGTGAAACTTGTAGAGGCATTACAATCTGGCCTGCCTACTCCATATAGAATTATTATGGATTTGGAAGGTTGTTTTTTCCTTTGCATCCTGATAATTGTAAAGAGTTTGTTTCTAGTGATCTTATAATCATTGGAAAGTTCTGCCTCTCTGAATGGCTAATAGCCTTAAATTATGTTTAAAAAAAAAAGTCTCTGCTTCAATACAAGAGCTATGATTTTGAATCTTTCTGTGTATATTGTCTATTATGTGGAGAGTATTTTATTAGCTGATCCTACTGAAGGACCATTTACTACAAACCTTTGCTCTTACACAATGAGCTTTAAAATTTTTGGAGTAGTTGTTGCTCCAGAAAAGATTCAGAGGCAATATCTTTTTCAATATTTAGGGTCTCAGTTATATCATAGAAAAAAGTGTGGTGCAGAAAATTCAAGAAAAAAAAAAAGATTTGGTTACTTCAAATTATTTTCAAAAGCTTCCAGTTGATATTAATTGGTTAAGACCTCACCTTAAGTCTTTGTTGGATGTTGTCAAGGGAGATGCAAATTACACGGTGAGAGACAAATAGCTTTGCAGAAAGTAGAGGAAGCTTCTCTAATCAATTGTTAACAATTGTAGTCAATGGTAATCAACTGTTAGCTGCTTATTTTACTTATTGTTAGTGTGCCCACAGCAATTCTTTGGCAAAGGGAGCATTAATGTGGATTCATCTTTTTTCATCTCCAAGTAAAGTTTTAACATCCTGTTATGACGCTGTTGTGGTGTTAATAAATTGTAGGATAGAATCATGAAGGTGGTTTTGGAAAGAATGACTTTAAAACCTGACAAGACGTCTATTCCTAGTTTCAAACAGCAACTAAATTGATTATTGCAGAATATTGATATTTAGCCTATTGCATAGTAAATTTTTTAGGCAAAATTGATAATCATTATCCAAAAGACAAGTTGTTAAAATTGCTCCTATGCATGCTTTTCTATTTTCTGTAAATTTATGCATGCATACACCTATAAAGAATACATCTACTATATTTAAAAACAGTCCTTCTATGGGAGAGAAGTATATGTGATTGGACCACATGTTTATTCTTTTGAGATTTCTCCTGCTTCAGCACAGATAATTGAATTGTGTGCTGTAGTCAGTGTTTTGAAATGTTGAATAATCAAGCTTTAATTTGTATACTGATATATATATGTGTGTATGTGTGTGTGTGTGTGTGTGTGTGTGTGTGTATCAGGGCTTACAATTCCTTGAAATTATTCCTTTTTTAGACACTGCTAATTCTCAAATTTTGCAGTTGTTTATGCATATAGAACTCAAGTTACAAGAAAATACTGTTCCTTTAAAAGACTGTCTTTGGACATTTAAAAACTCATCCTGGACTGCCTCGACAAGACCCCTTAAGGCAATGCCATTCCAGATTTATATCCCAGGCAGATTATAGGCCTTACACAAAAGCAATTGGTTACATGATCTCATTCTTTACATCATCAAAATAGTAATGGCTTGAGATAATAATTTGGTATTCTTAGAGAATCTGCATGTCAAATTGTAAAGACTTATTCTCAATGTCCTCAGTTTCTACCTGTACCACATAATGGCGTTAATTCTTGAGGAATTATACTTAATCAATTATTTCATATGGATACTCATTTCTGATTTTAGAAAAATAAAATATGTACATGTGACTATTGACACCTTTTCATGCTTTCTAGTTGCAACTGCTTTAACAGGAGAAGCAACTAAAACTGTAATTAGTCATTGCTTGCATTAATTTTTTTTATATGCTTGGTGTTCCAAATCGGATTAATACAGATAATGGAACTGGATATTATAGTCAAGCATTTGAGACGTTTTGTCAACACTCAAGGACAAGATATTGTGGAACTTTAAAAGAATATCTTTAAAAAAGAACGAAAAGGGGGAAATTATATCCGCATGCACATTATTTAAATCATGCTTTTTATTTGTAAAAAATTTTAAATTTGGATGCCAAGGAACTCTTTGCTGAGTGTCTGTAGCATCCTATAATTAGGCATACTCATGCCTAGGTAAGATGGAAGGATCCACTTATTGGCATATGGCATGATCCTGATCAGGTATTTAATATGAAGAAGAGGGCATGCTTAAGGTTTTGTTTTTTTCTTTTTCCACAAAATTCTTGCTAGCTGCCAGTGTGATTGGTGTGACAAACTGACGCAAAAGGATAATGCTGACCTGTGAGCTTGCTGAGTGCCCTGACAATGGTGACAGGAAAGCTGTATTGGGTATATGTTCTTGACTCACCTTTGCTTGCCTGTGTCCCGGATTAGACAAGCTAAGCTGCCTTGCTTCAAGCTTTTTAACCTTGTGGGACAGAGAACATAAGAGACTATGGAAGTTGATTTAGAAAAATTAATCAAAAGGATGGGTTATAATGACTCTTCCCTTTCCTTTAATGTGACAGTTATTCTGACTCAGTCATGGACTGACTTAGAAATAAATTCAATACTGGAGATTCCAATTAATTTTTTAAAAAAGATTTATTTATTTATTTATTATATGTAAGTACACTGTAGCTGTCCTCAGATACTCCAGAAGAGGGCATCAGATTTCGTTATGGATGGTTGTGAGCCACCATGTGGTTGCTGGGATTTGAACTTGGGACCTTCAGAAGAGCAGTTGGCGCTCTTAACCACTGAGCCATCTCGCCAGCCCTGAGAATCCAATTATGAAGATAGCTAAAAATCTTTATTAGCCAGCTGAGTTAACTTGGACCATAGCCTCCACTATTTCCTGAGAAGTAACAGTTTGTCTGTTGATTCTCAAAGTGACCTCCCCAACACCAGGAGGCCAGACCTTGGGTCTGATCATTGCTAATTTGCAACTGAATTGAATACCTGGGACGTCCACACAAACAACCTTAATTCTGTTGCTTTTAACTTTTGACTTTGTATTTCAAGCAGGTCAGTTACCTCCATAAAGGCTCACCTTCAGCAAAGCTCAGATGGCAGTGATTCATTGCTATGAAGAGATGCATTGAGTGCATATTGTGGCTTTGGTCTGAATGGAGAAAAGGTGTGCTATGAGGGCAATTGATCTATGGCTCTTTTCAACCTAAGAGAGAGTGAAAGGAAATAAAAATTGAGACCTGTGATTCATGTAATTTATGTCAAATAGCCCAGTTGTTTGTGAGTTTTAAAACCTGGGGTTGAGAACATAGAACAGGCCAGGACATGCCCAGGTAGGCCCGCCATTACATGTCCGGACTGGCCCTGCGCCTTCCTGTCTCCCACTCTGACCTAAGTTAAATGTTAACAGTCTGCTGATGTTTAAATGGACTAATCATGTGAAACCATGCCAATTCCTCCCCCAGCCCCACCCCTTTTCTATAAAAACCCCTAGCTTCCAAGCCTCGTGGTCGAAACCACTGTCTCCTGTGTGAGATACATTTCGACCCGGAGCTCCGCCATTAAAGGGTCAACACCACTGTCTCCTGCGGGAGATACGTGTCAGCCCAGAGCTCCGCCATTAAAACTACCTCCTGTTTTTACATCAAGATGGTCGTCTGTTCGTGATTCTTGGGTGCATGCCGAATCGGGAATTGAGTCGGGGTTTCCCACTAGGTTCTATCAAGAGGATGTGCCAAGAGGCTGTGTTTGTTCAGAATAAACACTAAAAGGCCATGTTTGTGCAAATAAATACAAACAAGCTGCATGTGTTTTTCAGGAAGGGTCAGAAAGAGTACCATAGATTCAGTCCTAAGCCAGCCATGGCCACCAGCCACTGTAATTCCCAGGCAGAACCATGATTTACTTATGCTCCAGTCCAGCTAATTTTTAATGAATAAAAGGGGAGGAACTGTGCCCTCCACCAGCCTTGAGTTGGCTAAACAAACCTCCTCAGACACTGGAGGCAGGTGTCTGGCCTTGCTATATTTATATTCTTCTGCCAGAGAATTGAGAACTGCCTGCCCACTGAACTGCTGAAGAGCCTACTTTGCAACTCAATCCAGCTGAAACAAGCAACAGAACCCAGCTGAAACAAAGGGACCCGTCCTTGGGTTTTCCCATATATAGTCAGTGCTGTACATTAAAATTTGAGCGTTGATCATAGAACTTTGTCTTGGCTCATTATTTCTCTCAGCATCCTTCCCATCCATCCCCAGCTTTCCTTTCAGGAACCCAGTAACCCTGTGGCCGCTGGTGGGTGCAGTACTGTTTAGCAAGATTGTGGAAGCTTTAGGAAGAAGTGAGTCACTGGCATAGACCTTAAGGTTTTGTATCTCAGCCCTACTTTCCACCCCCTCTCTGCTTCTTGACTGTGGATACAATGTGACCAGCCAGCCACCATGTCTTCCGTGCCTGAGACCATAAATCACTCCCATGTTCCCCTTCCCTCCCTCAAGCTGCTTGTCAGGTATCTCATTACAGCTGCCAGGGATCAACTAAGGCCTGTAGAGTTCTACAGTCACTTTCCATGGCTCCCTTTCCAAAGGATAGCATGGCTTGACAGCCTAAGCTGGGACAGTTAATCAAGAATCGGAGACACATCTTAAAGTCCATGGTAGCATGTTCATTTTGGGAAACCTCCTTTTCTGAGCACGTAGTAGGGACAATGCTTAGGAGTAACATTAAGGTTTCGCTAAGTTGCCTAGGCTGGCCTTGAACTCCCTCTGAAGTCCAGGCTGATCTTGAACTTATGACTTCCTGAATCAACCTCCTGAGTATTTTGGGATGATAGGCCTTCACCACCAATCTGACCAAAAAGAAAGTTCTAGAAATTCCCATGGATGCCCATGTCTTGAGCAGAGGTGGTAATCTTTTAGGACTTAGTTTGTAGTATACACTGTCACACATAGCTCCTGCACACAGTAGGACTGGCTGAGGTGCATAGGCTGTAGGAGGTTTTTCATTTTGTGTAAGTGTATATGAGAGGTAGTATACAAAGAGTGTAGGAAGAGTAGGAGGCCAGAAGAGGCCATCAGATCCCCTGGAGCTGGAGTTACAGTCAGTTGTGAGCTACTTGGGGTGGGAACTAGTAGTCCAACTCTGATCCTCTGCAAATCAGAGCACATTGTGCCCCTTCTGAGCTGTCTCTATAGTCTATGGCTGTGGGGATTTAGTAGGGAGAGTAAAAGGTACCCAAGACATTGTGGGATCACCCAAAAGCCAGGTAAGAAGCGGCAAAGCATGCTCAGAACTTGTCTGGAGACAGGGTACAGAGTACCCACATGGGTATTGTTACTTCAGTGGGACAAGCTGTAGGCTCCTTCAGACTAAGCCCAACGTGCGAGCACAGACAGTATGGTGAGGAGCCCCAGGAACCCAAAGACAGCACCAGGCTGCTTCGAAAGGGGTAAGAGTTTATTTGGGGGAAGGTCACATAGTTGGTCAAAGGTTATCAGTGCAGTTCTGCCCTCCCCTTAGGGACAGGGCAAGTCAGTCCAGTGTGTGGTCCTTGGAGCCAAGGGGGAAGGGCCCAGGGAGTGTTGAAGTATAGCAGCAGTGGGAATAATAGTGTGAGCTCCCCCACAAGCTCACCCATAACCCAGTCTAGGAACAGGGCTTCCCTGTCAAGATCCTCAGGCATCTGCGACTGAGCTGGGAGTCTCCTGAGGCAGAAAGCGTCGTTGCCGGAGTGTGGACTTCTCTTCTTCCTATAGGGACAGGCAATACATGTGTGTTATCCAGACAGGGTGAACGTCAGCCATGTATCCACTTCGTGACATCTACATGATAGCCACAAATAGAGCTGCCAAACCCTCACCACTCAAAACTAGTTTCATCTCAAGCCTTGCTTGATAAATGTCACTTTAGAAACAACCAGTTTGTACATTGTGACATACTTCCTGCCCCAGGGCCATTAACACACTGTGATGGTTAATTTTAATTGTCAACCTGACATAATCTGGAATACCCTAGGAGTGGAGTCTCAATGAAGTAGTGCCTAAATCAAGTTGTTCTGGGAGCATGTGGTGGGGAGGGGTGACTTTATGCAGTTAATTGTAGTGGGAAGACCTGCCTACTGTGGGTGGCACCATTCCCTACACGGGGCTGTAGAGTGGAGAAAGAGATCTGAGTAGAGGCATACATGCACGTATTGCTATTTTCTGACTGTAGACCTAATGTCACCAGTTCTCTCAAGCTCCTGACTCCTTGACTCTCTTACAAAGATTGAGTGTAACTTTAAAGTATGAGATAAATAAACCCTTTCTCTCCTGAGGTGTTCTGAAGAGTATTTTGTCACAGCAACAGAAGTAAACCAATGTGGATTTAGTTCATAGTCCTAAGATGGGGAGACATGAATCTCCCATCTCTAAACTTGTGTTCGAATACCATCCAGCACTGCCCCCGCCCCAAGACTTTATTTAGTTCCTTCCCACTGCACATGTGATCTGCTGGGGCCATGTGATCTTTGGGCTGTCCATTCTTACCACCTCTGAGGCAGTGCTAGGGCTGGCACCCTCAGGGGAGCCCCCTTCATCTCTTGAGCAGTCTGGTCCTGCATCTTCCTCATACTCTGTCAAGCAATCCGACTCCTCCCCTGGGATAGGAAGTATCAAGGTGCAGGTGAGAGACATGGGTCTGGGCTGGTATTTCCAGTCACACATGCCCCCCCATCTCCAGGTCCAGCACCCGCAACTCTCAAGGGTCCCTTCAGCTCCTCACCATCAGCACAGCCATCAGAGACGTAGCTTGTTGGTGGCTCGATCCGGGACACAATCTCAGCCAAGTCAGTGAACCCAGAACTTGGGAAGGCAAGTATCTGTGGGGTGGGGTGGGGTGGGGTGGGTGAGACTTTGGGAGTAGGGATGGTCTGAAGGGTTTTAAGAGCTCATAGGGAGCCAGGCGTGGTGGTGCACGCCTTTAATCCCAGCACTCAAGAGGCAGAGGCGGGTGGATTTCTGAGTTCAAGGCTAGCTGGTCTACAGAGTGAGTTCCAGGACAGCCAGGGCTACACAGAAAAACCCTGTCTCGAAAAAAACAAAAAACAAAAACAAACAAACAAACAACCCCCCCCCAAAAAAAAACAAAAATAAAGAGTTCATAGGGGACTCTGAGGTGGTGCCTGAGACCTGGGGGGCTCAATAAAACCCAGGGATATATTGGATCATCTGGGTTTTCCAGAATAGAAGGGCTTGGGGTTCTGGAATCTCTGACTAAGTCTGGTCCCAGCAGAAGCATCACAGGCTTACATCTGCACGGCGACTCTCATTAAGGTCTGTAGATCTCCGGTCTGTGAGCATTTTCTCAATGACTTCACCACGGGTCCAGCCTCCAAAGACAGCCTTCCCATACTGGTAACCCACATCCTGCAAGAAACAACGAGGCTGGGACGATGCCTGACAGCACCACCTGCCCTTGCATTTACACACAGCTTCCTTCAATCTCCCCATTTAAGTGCTTGACTTCTGGGAGAGCAGACATCTGAATTAAATCTATTTCCGAGTGATATGTAGCATAACTGCCCACAGATTTCCAGTTGTTGTCCCTGCCAGACATTATTAATCAATCTCTTCAAATCTCTTTCCCACTCAGTCCCATGAGGTATTTCAAGTACCAACTAACATAAGATGGTAATGTGCAAAATTATTTTCAAGGCCTGAAACTATGTATTTGTGAATAGTGTCATGACCATGTCTACAGTAGACATTAGTCTATTATGATACATCCTTCCGTTAATCAAAGAAGGACAGCAGACATTTTAACTTGGAGCCTCTGGGCAGCAACTACTGATCAATTTCAGTTGATGTGGGCTATGACATGTTTTTCAGGGTCAGTTGCATACAACATATTGCTACATCCCGCTCCAGACCTGTGGCAGACATTACTAGCTGATCACTGCTTTCACTCTTTACTTATTAGACATGATGGTAGAAACTACTACACAGGGCTTCAGGCAATGCACACAACAAATGTAGTGCAAATATAGAATACATACAGCCATATCCATATTGTATCTACTGCAAACGTTACTGTTTGATCACCGATCTACTTCCCACAGCCTGCCTACTCACATAGATCTGGTCAAACTTTCCAAAGTCCATGGTCTTGAAGCAGTCAATGGATGGACGAAGGTACTCGCAATAGGAGCTGGACTTGACGACTTCTAGCTGCCGCACACAGGACACGTACGCCAAGCGGGACTGGATCTCAGCCATGTCTGGAACCTTTACCTTGTCTGCCCAGGGGTTTAGCCTTTTCCACAGCAACCACCAGCCAGACAGGCTGTCCCCATAGGTGCTGAGATCTGTCTCATCCTGGCTTCCAACGTCGATGGCAATGACCGTTTTGGCTCCCATGCTTCGGGCAATATCCGCTGTGGAGCCGGGAGGTCAGCAGCCCCTCCCAGCAGGACAGGGATACACAAACGACCCACAGATACCACAATGCAAATGGGCACATGAGGGTTGGGGGGTGGGGAGCATGCAAACACCACAAATGACAAGCATGCAAATGACATGGAAATTTATGCAAACAAGCCAAGATAAGATGGTCCAGTGAGAATGGCAGTTATGTTTGTATGTCTGTATGTCTGTGTACTACAGAGCCAACCCCAGCCCAAGGAAATACCTGACTGCCTATTCAACTTTGTGTAGTTATCCTTGAGTTTATGTTGCTGGGTATGCATGTCAGCTGCACATGCCTGTGATTGTCTGTTTACATCTCTCTTCTCTGAGACCCCATGGGAAGCACCATGTCTTCCTATGACTGCATCTCTCTCGCTCAGCCGGTCTAAATGCATGCCAGGAAATATCCACCCGTATGTGTGTGTATGCGTGTATTTGTGTGTGTATTGTGTGCAGGCTGGAGGTTAACACTGAGTGTCTTCCTCTATCACCTGACACCTTAAAAATAAAAATAATAAAAATAAAAATTAAGTGATGTACACTTTTAATCCTAGCACTCAGGATGCAGAGGCAGGTGGATTTCTGAGTTCAAGGCCAGCCTGGTCTACAGAATGAATTCCAGGACCTTGAGGACTACACACAGAGATATCCTGTCTCAAAACACAAAACAAAACAAATAATAGATTTATTTCTGTGTACATAGTTGTGTGCCTGCATGTGCTTATGTGCATATGTGCACAATGTCTGCAGAGGCCAAGAGAGGCATTAGATGTCTCTGGAGATGGAGTTACAGGTAGTTGTGAAGATGTAGGTGCTGAGAACAGAATTTAAGTCTTCTTCAAGAGCAGTGCACATTCTTAACTGCCTGCAGCCTGACTGCACCCTTTTTTTTTTTTTTAAATTAGAAAAGGTACCCACTGAACCTGGAGTTCATCCGTTCCACTAGACTGGCTGGCCAGTGAGCCCTGGGGATCCTAAAGTCTACTCCCCCCACCCATCCAAAGTGCTGGGCTATGGATGTCCTCCGCTGTGACCATCTTTACATGGGTACTGGGATGGAGCTCAGGTTACGTTTGCATAACCAAGTATGGTGTCTATCTGTAGGTCTGTGAACACTTATGTGAACGCCATATGAGGGACTGTGGCAGTGTTTACATGTATAGTACATTTCCAGTGCTTGCAGGACCATTAGAAAACGCTTTTAGTTCTGCTCTGAGTTTTCACCCCTGTTGTTCTGCAACAGAGACAGTAGATGAGAGGTGGGTCATGGGCATGGCTATCCCAGTGAATCGTTATTTCTAAGCCAGGCTCAGGCCTAGAATCCCAACACTTGGGAAGTGGACAGAGGAGGAATAAATTCAAGACCAACCTCAGCTACGTAGGAAGCTAGAGGTCAGTTCGGGTTTAACAACTAACTAACTAACTAACTAACTAACTAAACATGGTCATGTAGGTGACTCAGCAGGTGGAGCACTTACCAAACCATTATAACCAGAGTTCAACTGGTTATTTTAGAATGAGAAAACTCCTATTAATTGTCCTTCAACCTCCATGTGTTGTGGTCACAAATACATATGTAAATATAAAGAAATCCTTTATTCATAAAGTCAAGCACAGGCCCAGATGCACACAGTGTGCTATAGCTGGCCAGATCCTGGTCTATGAGATCAAGCATGTGTGTCTGTGTGTAACTAACTTATGTTTCTGGAGCATACACTTCTGAGACCGAGTTCTTTTGGTTTGTTGGTTGTTTTTTGAAACAGGGTTTCTCTGTGTAGCCCTGGCTGTTCTGAAGCTCACTACGTAGATGAGGCTGGCCTCGAACTCAGAGATCTCTGGAGTGCTGGCATTAAAGGTTGTGCAGCCACAAAGAGAATGAGGTTTTCTCAGAGCTGCACTTGCATCGACCTCCCACCTATGTGTGTGACGTCAGCAGCAGGATGGGAATGTAGCTCAGTTAGTAGAGTGTCTGTGCAGCACAAGAGCCCTGGATTCCATCCCTAGCACCATGCAAACGGGGCATGGTGGAGCACATTTGTCATCCCAGCAGCCCAGACGTGGAGGCAGGAGGATCAGAAATTCAAGATCATCTCTGATTACCTATCAAGTTTGAGGCTACCATGAACTACACTAGATCCTGTCTAAAACACAAACAAAAAAGAACCTTTAAGTTGGTGGGTGTGAAAAAATGCTTATCTTGGTCACATAGGCACCTTATTCAATCTTCAGGTCTATACAGGCATATTCCATAGACTGTTCAGGGAAGGTGTGGCCAGTGTGGTTAATTCCATCTCAAGTATGTGTGTATTCACACATGTTCATGTGTTCTGCCTATGTAAGCACCCGAGAGAACAGGTGTGCATAGGGAGCTGGTGTGCACATGTAGAAGCGTGATCTCTATGCATGTGCACGTGTAACTAGGCTCCAGCTCTTGTCCCTCATATGCCAGCCTCTCTGTGTCCACTGTGACACATGAGAATGGAAAGGCACTTCATTTCCTGTAGCTCAGGCTTGTCTGGAACTTGCTCTGTAGCTTAAAATGGCCTTGGATTCCCAATCCTGCTGCTTCAATCTGAATCCTGGGATAATGGGTGAGCAGCATCATGCCTGGCTTTGTGTGAGCAGAGGATATAGAATGTAGACCTCTGCTCATACTAGGCAAATTCTCTACCAAATGAGCATATCTTACTTTTAATTAAAAATAATATATATTTTGAGATAGGGTCTCATGCAGCCCAGGATGGCCTTAAATCCATCATGTAGCTAAAGAAAGCCTTGAACTTGTTTGTTTGTTTGTTTTTCAGACAGGGTTTCTCTGTTTAGCCCCTGGGTGTTCTGGAACTCACTCTGTAGACCAGGCTGGCCTTGAACTCAATAATCCACCTGCCTCTGCCTCCCAAGAGCTGTGATCACAGTGTGTGCTACCGTGTCTGATGTTTGTACTTTTCAAATGTTCATGTTACTGTCCACATACACTCGTATATCTGTATGCATGAATATATGCATGCATGCATGCATGTGTGTCAGTCTATAACTCTGTGCAAAGCTGTGTGTGTCCTCTTGAGCTTCTCCATTCATATAGACCTGTCCCTTCCAGTCGGCATGTGCAGAAGTCAGTGTGGGCATGTGTCTGGTGATAAGTGTCCATGCAGATGTGAGTGGGCAGCCACTTGCCTGGCAGGTTGTTGATGTAGCCACCATCCATGAGCAGGTGCCCATCCTTTGGGTCGCACAGCGGGGGTAGGTAGCCCGAGAGCGTCATGCTGGCACGTACATACCGCCACAGGGAGCCTGCCCGGTGGGATACACAGACACAGACACGCACAGACACGCTCAGACACACTCGGAGGCCCGGCCAGCCTGTGGGCTCGCTGACCTGGAACGTTGTTAACGTAACACCCGTCCACCAGCAGGTGCCCGTCCTTGGGGTCGCAGAGTGGGGGCAGGTAGGGACAGTAGGAGGCACTGGCCCGGACGTAACGCCACACGCAGCCTGTGGGGGATGGCGGGAGGGGGTGAGGTGTCCGACAAGCCTCCCGGCTCCCCACCCCCAGAGAGCGGACATACCTGGGGCCTTCGGGACATTAGTGGGTGATGGTTAGTGATCGGTGGACGGGCCCAGGTGGACGGTCACTTGTGTTAACAACGTCCCAGATGCTCAGCTGCCCCTCCCCTTACAACCCATCCCCACACAGCCGGCCAACAAGGTTGTAGCAGGGCTTGGCAGGATGGCACCCACCATCTTTGTGGACGCGCATGGCAGAGGCAGTGATGTCTGTGGTCACATTGAAGTAAGGCAGCCACAGGTCCTGGGAAGGGGTGAGAACCAAAGTGGAAGATGGTGGAAAACCCCGGGGAAGAGGCAGCAGGGCCAGGGGTAGGGGACGGACATACCTCAATCTGCTTATCCTGGAAGACACGGTGGATACTTCTGTTAAAGGCTGAGCCAGTAAACATGGAGGTGACAGGATATGTGAGGTCCAATACAGGCTCCAGTACAGAAGTCATGCTCTAGGAATCAAATGGTCAAAAGCAGTTGCTTAGTCACAGAGAGATCGTGGCTCCAGGAATATCCACATACACACAGGGCTGGAGAGTGTCAGTCAATACAATGATTGCTCTAGTCCAAAGTCCCAGTGCCCTACCCATACTACCGGATCAGGCTATGGCATCTTCACACATCCCCCTGCGTTTCTTGGGCCCTGCAACCCCATCTCCTCACACCCCCCACAAAACACACCTTGGCCCACTCCCGGGCTCGTTGTTTAGTTCGGCTGGCGCTGCGTTCCTCGGCATACAAGGCCCCAATGAAGGAACCTATGGATGTGCCTCCCACAAGGTCGACTGGGACTCCTGCCTCCTCTAATGCCTTCAGCACCCCAATATGCGAGCAGCCTCTGTAGAATAGAGGGGAGTCGGTGACAAGCTGGGGATCTCTGGGGACCTACCCCCAGGAATTCTCTTCTCACTTCCCCTCCTGAAAAAAAAAAACACACTAACCAGGCTGTGGGGGTGTCTCCCGGGTAATAAGCTCCACCCCTTACACATCCTTAGGACACAGTAAGGAAGCTGTGTCTTCTACTTAGCCTGTCTCTTACCTGGCTCCGCCCCCACCCAGCACCAGAGCAATAGTGTTTCCTGTGAGTACTCGTGCCAAGCGGGAGAAGTCGCTGTGACGGTCTGCACGCCTGGAGAAAACCTTCTCATACAGCTCATGCTGGGATCCAGGAGAGAATAAAGATGTGTTAGACTGAGGTAACAAAGAACAAGTCTAGGGGACCACTCAGGCACATACTCATCTTTGCTACCTACCCCTCACCTCCACTCCCGCAATTGGTTCAGGCTCTGTCTCAGCTCTCTGGTCCTGCCCAAGCCCTGGTCCTGCCCGACTGTGGGGCATGCTGTACCCCTAAACTACAACCTTTGGCAGATGTACCAAATGCCACTCAAGGTGGAAGAGGGCGTGACACCAAGCCACGCCCACAGGCAAAGGGGTGTGTCCCCAAACTGGAACAGGAAGCAGCAGAGGCGTGCCACTCAGGGCCTTTCTTCAAGCCACGCCCAAGCCTCGGTCCCAGATGGAAGAACAGTTATTCTCTGGCCCCAACCCCCACTGGAGGAGAGTATCCCTCAAATTATACACCTAAGCATTAGGTGTGTTTCCTAAGGCTCTTCTTCATATTACACCCAAACCCGACCCCTGAGGTAGAAGACAGATTGTTCCCCTGGGTTCCTTTTTTAGGTTCCCACCCCTTACAAGTTTCGCTGGGCTGCGCCGTGAGAAGAGGCGGCGAGGACAGCGCAGGTGCAGGTGCCCTGAGCACCAGCTGCGCATGTTGAGCCACTCTACAGTGCGCGTGGGACCAGGGCCTTCCTCCCGGTGCAGCAAAACCAGTTGCTTCAAGGCACGGACAGCAGTGTTCTCTAACATTTGCTCCAGCTATGGAAGACAGAGACAGGTGGAGGTCATTGATACCTTCTCTACCCACACCCGGCAAAGCTCAGCTCCCTCACAGAACAGCAGCATGAGTGTACATGGCCTTCCACAGGCACGGAAGGACAAGGGATGAGATCCTGAGGGGAAGACTGAGGTGTATGTGTGGGTAATCAGTGCATACAGTCTCCAGACCTGGCCAACAGTGGGTTCCTGGTCCCCCAGGCCCACAATGAGGATGCAGTCGGCCTGGCGCAGACAACGGACGGTCCAAGGCGTCAGGGATGTGTCAGTTTGGTAGAGCACAATGCGATGGGCATCTTCCTGCTGGGCCAACCACCCTGACAGCCGGAATTCTTGAATGCTGAGATATAATGAGGGAGGGTCATCCTGGAGCCGGCCTGGAGTCCCACAACCTCTCCCAATATAGAGATAGTGCAATTCTACTGCTGGGAATATTTAGATAATTCCAGGTCCCAACAATTAAAATGCACGCCAAGGCAGGGAGTGGGGTTGAAATGGGGACTCAGGTGTTGCAAAGGCATATATATATATGTATATATATATATTTATTTTCACATATATTTGTTTTGCATTACTTTGCCACATGAAATCAACAATGTTAATGCTCAAGAACCACATAAGCAAGTTACAAAGAAAAAAAAAAACCCAAACAATTTTTTTAAAATCCTCATAATATTTTAAGTTTGCTTTGAGCCACAGTATCTCACAACTATAAGAGCTGCATATGGCCCCTGGGTTTCCAATTTGACACCCCTGCTACCAAAAGGGATTTGCCCCACATCGTCTCCCTATTGATCCGACAGGCAAGACTCCTCGATTCAGAAGCCTAGTTCTCCAGCCCAATCTGAAAGAATGTCCAACACAGGCCTTCTGCCCTTCCAGCCCCACTCCCCAACCCCCACACACCTATCCAGTGCTGAAGCCCCCAGGAGTGCCCGGATGACGTCACTGTTAAGGAGGAGCGTGGGACCTAGTGGGGTTGAGGAATGGAAGTTAGACAGAGCGCTTGTCACCCATCCCCACGGCTTAGGCTCCGTTTCCCTCGCACCCACCACCCACTCACCCACCACTTAGTACGGGTGACTGGAGTATAGACACACCGTTCCACTGAACAGATTCCCTATCGCTCACCAATAGCTTGCAGAGCATGCTGCAGTTCCAGAGTAAAGGCCATCATGGGCACCTCAGCACACACAGGGAGGATAGCTACAGTAGACAGATTGCTGGCTGGGTTGGTCAGTTCCGAGTGCTGCGGAACACTGAGCCCGGAGCCTGTTGAGACACCAATCAGGGATCGGCTGAGCAACTCTGTGTTCAGAGAGGTATCTTCCTTCTCCCCACCACCTCCTCTTCTACCTATCTCCCTTTCCCCCTCCTCTTCTTCCCCCACTTCTCCTCACCCCCCCCCACTTCCTTTTCATTCCCCTCTATCCCTGCCTTTTGTCATCCTCCCCCCCAGATCCTCACTATTCTTTTTTTTTTTTTAAGATTTATTTATTTATTATATGTAAGTATACTGTAGCTGTCTTCAGACACACCAGAAGAGGGAGTCAGATCTCGTTACGGATGGTTGTGAGCCACCATGTGGTTGCTGGGATTTGAACTCAGGACCTTCGGAAGAGCAGTCAGGTGCTCTTACCTGCTGAACCATCTCACCAGCCCGATCCTCACTATTCTAAGCTATGATAACACCATACAGAGGCCATGGGTGTAGTGCCCCACATACAATTCCATCCTTGGGTGTTTCTTGTTAAGACATGGCCAGCACCCTTTACTCTGGGCCTTAATCTCAGTGAGACCCATTACACAACTTTGTTGCAGTTCTTTTCTGATATGTGGTCTCACATGGCTGGGAATGACCTTGAAATCCTGCCTCCTGCATCCAACCTCTAAGGGCTGAGATAACAGATGTGTGCTACTATACCCAGCTACCCACCATGCAATGTTAGAACCATTCAAATCCACTGTGCCTACGCAGAGCACATCCCATCCTGACTCAGGCTACTATGTCCCAACACCGACTAAGACAAGAATATACTTGTGACTTTTCAGTTTCTCAGCTACCAGCCTAGATGGAGTTGTCATTTCCATCTCTTGCCAAGGCCTCACTTCAGACTTCAGACTTTACTTGCTGGTTGGTTCGTCTCTCCCATATTGAGTTCACCTTAGTTGAGTTCACCTTAGTGAACTCAAACACTTCCCAAGGCCCTTCTTTCCCTCTAAGGTTACTCCTTGTTGTGGTTCAAAAGCACTAATCCCTGGACTGGGGCTATAGGTCCAAAGCATGACTTAGCATGCACAAAGCTCTGGGCTCCATTCACAACATAAGCCATGTTGTACCATATGCTTGTCACCTATGCACTCAGAAGGTATAAACTCAAGGCCATCCTTGGCTACACAGTGGGTTCAAGGCCAGCCTGAGCAACATGAAACAAAGCTCCAAACCATGAAACCTTGTGTGGACCTTCCTACTTCTCTTCCACATCCAGCTTTAGGTAACCCTGGGATGGCTCAGCCCACAGTCCCCAAAGATCTTCCTTCCATCCATCCATCCTTTTCTCCAGCTTTCTGCCTGCAGCCCTGCGTAATTACCTTGCTTCATTTCCCTCCATACTTACCAGCTCCTGACATTGGGGTCTTTATGTGTGTTTTTAAAATTATGTCTTTCCTACTTATATGACTTCGACCTTTATTTCCTGAATGTGAAGGTTATGTGGAGGAAAGGTTAGCAAAAATGTGGAAGTTCAGGTGCGTTTGGTGGCATGGCTTGAACAGACTGTAACATGATATATTCTAGCTCACAGAAAGTACTCTCCAGTATAAATAACCACATTTCCTAGCAGGCCAGTTTAACTTCAGAAGCCATTTCCCAATGTGCCCCTAGTGCCGTATGCCACGCACGAGCTCATTTGTAATCGTATTATGATTCTTTCCCAGAATGCTCATGTGATTCCACTGGGGGAAGCATCCCCCCTGCTGAAGAATCTACCCCATGGACTTGAGAGATGGCTCAGCAGGTAAGGTGCTGCTGTGAAGCCTGGCATCCTGAGTTGATCCCCAAGATCCAAAGAGAAGGGAGAAAACGGATTCCTCTGACCTTCACATATGTGTGTGCAGTTGCACTTGAGCGTGTACTCACGATAAATAAGCCGTAAAAATGTTGCCCTTACTTAAAAAAAAAATCTGCTAAGACTTTAGACAAATTAACAAACTGCCTAGAAACAAGGACTACATTTTCCAGCAAACACTAAATCCAACTTCCAGTTCCAGTAAGATTTAGGGTTGAACTCGGTTTCCCATCATGCCATTTGATAGCTTGTTCGTGGCCGCCAGACTAAGTCCCTCACTACGCCCTGAGGCTGTCAAACTCTCACCTGGAAAGGGTCCTTGCAACTGCTGCAGATTGCCTAGAATTTTCTGGCTTAGCAGATGAATAAGGCGGGTCACAACCTAAGGCAGAGGGTTGGAGAGGTGGAAGAGAATGGTGTTCAGTGAGACTGAAAGGTCTCACCTTTGTTTCCTTCACCTGGGAGGCTAGAAATACCATTACTTGGGCTGCAACCTGACTAGAAAAGCCAGGCGCGCATGCGCACGCGCACACACACACACACACACACGCGCACACGCATAGGCGCAAACACACACACAAGCCACGGCCCCTGCGGTCCCCAGCCAGAAGATGCACCTGTGGGTACCGACGTTTGATGTGGCCTAAGGTGCCCTCGGGAAGCTTGGCCAGCTCAGTGTCTCGCACTGCGTGTACAGTGGTGGCTCGTGGCTGCCGGGTCAGTGCCTCCACCTGGGATGCAAAATAAGAACTCACCCAGGTGATAATGGGGGCCTGAAGAGGCACAGAGAGTGGAGTCCAGGCTTCTCGCCCACTTTACTGATTGTTTCTGACTCACAGGAAGGAGCCAGGGAAGAGGTCTGGGTTGGCACTAAAGTTGGGGTTGGGTCTCCAATTCCATCAGATTTCTCCGATGATGTGCATGTGGGTGAAGGGCCAACTATGCTTAGAGAGATATGGGGGCTGCCCTTACCACGCCAATGAGATCCCCTCGACCATACTCCCCAACTAGCTCCTTCTTGCCACTGCCTCGTTGGATGACACTACGGAGACGTCCATTGAGTACAATGTAGGTGCAGTCGGAGCGGTCTCCCTGCCTGGGGTGGGTGAAAAGTGGAGAGTCAGACAGAATTGTATCTAGGGTTTGAGCAGTGAAGCAGGACAAGGGTGGCACCTGTAGAGCGCACGACCAGCCTCC
The DNA here is from genome assembly GCF_000001635.26 of Mus musculus. Taxonomy (NCBI): domain Eukaryota; kingdom Metazoa; phylum Chordata; class Mammalia; order Rodentia; family Muridae; genus Mus; species Mus musculus. The sequence continues at coordinate 3,531,536 of NC_000074.6, read as the reverse complement.
ACAGCTGTCCAGTCAATGGCAAAGTCCATCTGGCGCACGAAGGGGGACATTCTAGCAGCCACCGTGTGAGCTGCACTCAGTACCACACTGGGTTGTGCACGCATGATCCTGAAAGCAAAACGGGATGTGTGTGTGTGACCAGGCCTTCTTGGAGTACATTGAAAGGAAGGAAGAAAATGGGTGTTGGTTTGGGAGTGAAACAGAAAGAAATCACATCTGCCCTAGAAGGTGTTGGGAGGTCCGATTTGGGGGCTACATTCTACCTTCTAGAATGGGGTGGGGGACTATGTTTTGGTCTTTTGCCCTTGGAAAAAACTAGCTGGGCTTTGGTCATCTAGGTGCCAATCCTACCCCATATCCAAGCCTTACTCATAGAAGTGGGATTTGGAGATCCGCAGGAAGGTGCAGTCTCTCTGGGCACGTAGTGTGAAGATGAGAGGTTCCCCAGTGAGCACCGCCAGTTGCCCCACCAGCTCCCCTGGCTGTGCCACAAATAGGCACACTTCCTCAGCCTTGTCAATCATGCGCTGGTACACGTGCAGGCAGCCCCAGAGCACAAAGTGCAGGCTCACATCCTGTGGGAGACAGAGGTTGGGAAATGAGATGAGCCAGTCACATCATTTCTCTCCTAAACTCAGGCTAGTGTACCCCACAAGAAAGCTTTTCAAAGGGTTAAGAAGAAAAGACTATGCATATAGCTCCTATGGTAAAGAGCTGGCCTAGGGTTCAAGAAGCCCTAGCTTGCTTGCTTGCTTTCAAGATTTATTTATTTGTTTATTTTTAAAGATTCATTTATTTTATATGAGTATACTGTCATTGTCTTCAGACACATCAGAAGAGGACCTCTGGAAGAACAGTCAGTGTGGTGTCACACCTACAATTCTAGCACTGTGAGGCTGAGGACACAAGTGAGTTTGAAGCAAGCCAGATCCACATAGTAAGACCTTGTCTCGGAAATAAGATGGCGTAAAACAAAAGAGGATGTAGCACAGTTGATGGAGTGCTTGCTTGGCATGTCAGAGGCCCCAGATTCAATTCCTACCACCATTTAATCAGGTGATTCATGACTCCAGTCCCAAAAACTCAAGGTCATCCTCAGCTACAAACCCAGTTCAAGATCAGCCTGGGATATGTGAAACCCTGCCATAATTTATAATGTAGCTCATTCGAGCGATTTCATAACAGATGAAGCCTAGAGTTCCATCCCAGCATCAAATATACAGGTGCCTTGGTGCATATCAGTAATCCCCATGACCAGAGAATGCAAAAGTGGGAAAAGGGAAAGACTGGATATTATGAGCAATCACCCTTTGTTTGATGTCCAACATAATTGTTCCCAGGGACACCTGGTGGGTTCCAAAATTCTCAAAGCTCAATTCACCTGGACAAAATGGTGCCAGATTTGTATAGAATCTGTCTATATCACAGGAGACTCCTGCAGTCTCCTGCGGACTTTAAACTCTTTCTGGGCAATGATTTATACTTCAATACCATGTAAAAATTGCTACACTGTATTGCTTAGGAAATGTTGGAAGTGCTACGTAGACCTAGCTTGCCTTGAACTCTAGAAATCCACCTATCTCTGCCCCTAGAGTGCTGAGATTAAAGTCATGTGCTACCATGCCCAGCCTTTTTTTTTTTTAAGATGTATTTTTGTTTTATGTGTAAGAGTGTTTGCTTGTGTGCATATATGCACACCATGTATCTGCCTGGTGCCTTCACAGTCCAGAGGAGAGAGGGCAATGGATCTCTTGGATCCAGAATTACAAGAAGGTGTAAGTTATATGGGAGCTGGGAGTTGAATCTGTGTCCTTTAGAAGAGCAGCAAGTGCTCCTGAGCCATCTGTCCAGCCACACTAAATCATTAAATCAGTCCATCACTAAATCAGTCCTTGTTGGTTGAAGTCTGCAGACAGGATAATCCCATCTATGTACTGACACCAGAATCCCAACCTAGGACAGACAGATTGCTAGGGGATCACTGAACTCTTAGCCCCGATTAAGGCCTATGAATTCTTTTGAAAAGAAACCCAACTGGAGGCTGCAAAAGCATACACAGAGCCAATCCTGGGGCAGATGCCTATAATCCCAGCACTTTAGAGGCAGAGAAAGGAGGATGAGAAAGGCCACTGTTAGCCACATAGAGAATTCAGTGCTACACTCAGCCACATGAAAGAGCTCTAGGCCAGGCTTACAATGTGAGATCCCATCTCACAAAAATAAAACAGATGCATTTATGGAGACAGACAGATTAGTGATTGCCTGGCCTGTGGTGAGAGGTTGGTAGCTAAAGGAATGAGATTTTTTCAAGGTGATCAAATGTTTTGAAACTGACCCCACAACTCATTAAATGTACAAGAACTCAGAAAAGTGTACACTTTAAATAGGCAAACTATATGAGTTATGAACTACTATTCAATAATGGAATCCCCTTTGAAAAGATCCTCTTTGGGGCTTCTGCCATGACTCAGAGTAAAGGCCCTTGCTGTTCCCAAGCTTGACAGCCAAATTCAATCCCTGGGCCCCAACATAGTGGAAAGAGAGAATTGACTTTCAAAGGTTGTCTTCTGATCAGCACATATATGGTGTGGCATATATGCCCACATATATAATCACATACCAAAACAAGGAATAAAAATCTTTAAAGCAATAAGTTTCTGTTGCTCTTGTGTATTCCATTTGATCCCTTCTGTTTTCTACATGGAGCATATTTCTTTCCATCCGGAGATACTTTAAAATATTTTTCTTCTTTCACCTCCCCTCCTACCCACTGCCTGAGCTACTTGGGGCCTCAGCAGGGATGGGCAAGATGGCTCATGTGGTAAAGCCTGACAACTTGATTTCAATCCCAGATCTCACATGGTGAAAGGAAAGAATAGGTTCCCCCAAGTTGTCCTCTCTCTCTCTCTCTCTCTCTCTCTCTCTCTCTCTCTCTCTCACACACACACACACACACACACACACACAATATGTGGGAAGAAAGATTAAAAGATTCCTGGACATACAAAAGCTAGGCAGTGTCACCCCAGAACGTTTGCACAATTTGCTTTCTACCTAGACTGAACTCTGCTCCATGTATACATAACTAATTTCCTACCCTATCTCCGCTGTCGGTCACATCCTTAGAGGCACTTCCCTGCTTAATCCAGTCTTCATGGTGCCAAGACTGAGCTTCTTGATGCTCTTAAGTCCCCTGAGTTTACAGGATTTATATGCACCTTTGAATGACGTCCATCAGAACTGCTGACTAATTGTATACCAAAGACATACAACTTTTTCTTGACTCTATCTAGCAAGTAGGACAGGATCTTCGACATGGCATCTGCTCAGTGAACGTGTCTCTCTTTTGTGGCTGGCCTGGCCATCAAGACGCACCCTAGCCCCACCCCTTTATAAATGAGAAAGCTTTCTATGTCAACCACACCAACCAGTCTGATGCAAAAGAACCAACAGTGCTGAGGGAGCAAAGTGAAATATACATACATGCATATAACTTTCTAAGACAATTTCCAGGTAGTGTATGGATGACATAAGCATTACTAATACCAGGCTATCACTCGTTACTAAATTGGGAGCATGTGTGTGCACAGGTGTGTGTGTGCACAGGTGTATGTGTGCATATGAAAGCCAACGGAATAGCCTCAGGTGTTATTCCTCAGGTGCTGTTCATCTTTTTGTTGTTTTTCTGTTTAAGACAGGGTCTCATTATCTGTCCTTGGCTATCCTAGAACTCACTGTGAAGGCCAGGTTGTCCTCAAACTCACAGAGATCTATTGCCTTTGCCTCCAGAATGCTGGGATTAAAGGCATGTGCTTCTGCACCTGGCTCACTTTGTCTTTTGGTTTTTGAGACAAGGTTTAACGCTGGGACCCAGTGCTTGCTTAGGTTAGGCAAATGACTAGCAAGTCTCATGTCTGCTGCTCTCTCAGGTTACAAACAAACATTACCCTGGTTTTTCATGCGGGTGCTAGGGATTCGAACTCCGGTCCTTGGGATTGTATATCAAGTGCTTTACCAATGAGCTGCCATTGATTGCCAGCCCTAGATTAGTAACATTTCAGTGCAGAACTTCTTGGGGGACTTGAACAAGCTAATGAATTCACTCAGAATGTCCAAGAAAGGATAAAACAGCCTTTCTCAAAACTTGTTTCACCAGATCGCTTGTTATAATACAGCCAAGTGCTTGGGACTAGAAGTGTTTTGTATTTTGAATTTTTCCCCTGGATTTTGGAATATTTGCAGAAGAAAAATGAGGTATCTTGGTGACAGGATACAGGTCTAAACAGGTGTTATTTTTGTCTCATATACACCTTATATGCATAACCTTAGGATAATTTTTTTTTTTTTTTTTTTTGGTTTTTCAAGACAAGGTTTCTCTGTATAGCCCTGGCTGTCCTGGAACTCACTTTGTAGACCATGGTGGCCTCGAACTCAGAAATCCGCCTGCCTCTGCCTCCCAATTGCTGGGATTAAAGGCCTGCACCACCATGCCCAGCTAGGATAATTCTTTTTAGCTTACTTTTTAGAGACATTGTCTTTCATAGCCCAAGCTGGCCTCACTCTTGCTACATAGTTGAATAGGACCTTGAACTCTCCCAATCCTCCTGCCTCTACCGTCCTACAGCTGGGATTATAGGCATTGCATTTTAACATGGTCCTAGGGATCAAACGAGTACCCCTGTGTTTACAAAGCACACACCTTACCAACTAAGCCATCCTTCCATCCCCTTAAATATCATTTCTTTCCTCTTTTTAAAGACTTATTTCTTTTATGTATGAGTACACTGAGCTGTCCTCAGACACACCAGAAGAGGGCACTGGATTCCATTACAGATGGTTGTGAGCCACCATGTGGTTGCTGGGAATTGAACTCAGGACATCTGGAAGAGCAGCCAGAGCTCTTAACTGCTGAGCCATCTCTCCTGCTCCAGGTAATTTCATACACTATGGTTACTGCTTCTGTTTGACTATAGTCATCAAACAGGCCAGGTGTGGACTGTCGATATTATGTCGGCACAAGGTTTTAGATCTGGGAGCACTGTGGATTTGAAAATTTCCATTTCGGATGCTGAGCCTTAGAGATGATACAGAAACCTCAGCTGGGAAGATTCTTGTGTACTGTACTGCCTCATTTTGTGTCACAATCACACAAGCTAAAGTCATCAGGGAAAAAAGAGCCTCCCTTGAAGAAATGCCTCCATGAGATCCAGCTGTAAGGCATTTTCTCAATTAGTGATCAGTGGCAGAGGGCTTGGTTCATTGTGGGTGGAGCCATCCTTGGGCTGGTGATCCTGGGTTCTATAAGAAGACAGGGTGAGCCGGGTGTGGTGGCGCACGCCTTTAATTCCAGCACTCGGTAGGCAGAGGCAGGCAGATTTCTGAGTTTGAGGCCAGCCTAGTCTACAAAGTGAGTTCCAGGAAAGCCAGGGCTATACAGACAAACCCGGTCTCGAAAAACAACAACAACAACAACAACAAAAACAACCAAAAAAAAAAAGACAGGGTGAGCAAAATCGAGCCAGTAAGCAGCACCCTTTCATGGCCTCTACATCAGCTCCTGCCTTCAGAATCCTGCCCTGTTTGAGTTCCTGTCCTGACAGCAAATAGGTTAGTGTAAGCCAAAAAGTGTGTTACATATATATATATATATATATACATACATACACACATATATACACATATATATATACACACATATATATATATATATACATATACACACACACTTTTTACACACACATATACGTATATATATGAAAAAAATGTAGATTTCACGTCTCACCCATCCACCTGATTTCCCTCTTCCACATCTGAAAGTGAGATCCTAGCCTCACAGTTTCTTCCCTTACTGGGCCTCAGATTCCTCATAAAGAGAATGGAGGGATGGGAGACACACTGCCACACCCTGGATGCTATCAGGAGGCTCCAAAATGGTGCCTCAGGACTACACAGAACCATCCTACAAGTATGCGAATGGATGCAGACAACAGAAACAATACAGATGGAGTTGGAGTATAGTTCAGTGGCAAAGCACTGCCTAGCATGTGTGAAGTGCTGGGTTCCATCCCAGTGCCAGAATTACTAGAAGTAGCAATCCTAATTATAAAGACGAAAGACCAACCTAACTCCATGCCAAGTGCCACAACCAAGGCAGACACAATTAATTGATGACTACTGTACCCTTCCTCTGTTTTCTTAACACAGGTGAGAATTTATAGTCTCTGGATCAACTTTACACACACACACACACACACACACACACACTCTATTTTTTTTAAAGATTTATTTATTTTATATATATGAGTACACTATAGCTCTCTTCAGACACACCAGAAGAGGGCATCCGATCCCATTACAGATGGTTGTGAACCACCATGTGGTTGCTGGGAATTGAACCTTTGGAGGAGCAGTCAGTGCTCTTAACCACTGAGCCATCTCTCCAGTCCTTGATCTCTATTTTTATATAAACAGATTTTTTTCTTGGCTTTTGAAGAGCAGGTCTCATGTAGCTCAGACTGAGTATGATGAACTTATTATATAGCTGAGGACGACTCTGAATCAGGATCCTCCTGCTTCTACCTCCCAAGTGCTAGGATGACAAGCATGCACCATGACACTTAGCTTATGTTGTGCTGGGGGTGAGACCCAAAGCTTCATGCATGCTAGGAGATCACTCTTCCAGTTGGACCCTAGTCCTAGCCCTATTCCTACCTATTTCATGCATACCTATCCAAGCAGGCAGGCACCAAGGACAGAACGTGGAGGTGCACCACAGGATCATGGGAGCCATAGGAGAGAGTTAGAGGTTGGGAATGTAAAGAGAGAAAATTCAGGGATGAGTGGTGAAGGCTTAGCAGCCCAATAGCACTTGAGGCAAAGGGAGAGGGTAAAGATGATAGAACCCTGTATGGATAGGCCATACATGGTGGTGCACACTTTCAATCCTAGCAGTCAGGGGCAGAGGCAGGTAGATCTCTGTGAGTCCAAGGCTAGCTTGGCCTAAAGAGTGAGTTCCAGGCAAGCCAAGGATACCCAGTGAGACCCTGTTTCAAAACAACACATCATAACCTCCCAGGGTAAGAGGCCAAAAACTATGGGGATGATAAGTTGGTCACTGGTGAAGGAAAGCAGCAATCACTACATAAAGGTCAGGGATCAGAGGTCAGAGGATAACATCTGGGTACCACAGTTCAAGGGTCAGCCTTACCTGGTCCCCTTGGCGGGCTATGATGGTGCCGGCTTTGGCATGATGTAGCAAGACTCTGCTGTTCAGTAGAGAGGGGTCCTGGGGAGAGAGAGGAGCTGAGATGGGTCCAGCCAGGCCTTCCACTGTCTCCCTCACACCCTGCATCCCTCCACAGTCTGCTCACCTCAATCCGCATCAGCTTGGCTAGCTCTCTCTTTGCAGCCTCAAAGATGCTGCTTGTCTGGCGGCCCTGGTAGGGCCCAAAGGGACATCCGCCTGTGGCTGACTCATCCTCACAGTAGCTATATTCACAGGCACCCGCTGGCTGCTCCCGGAGCTCCTGAGTGGGGGTCTGGGTAAGGCAGGACTAGTGATTTCCCATGTGCCCTCCCAACTGACCTTTTCAAGTGACTTGACAACTGGCCAAGGCCAGAGTTCTGAAAGGGGGGTTGTGGTAAGACTGGAGAAGAGAGAAGGCCTCACCCTAGGGGATGCTGTCTGAGGTCCCCCAGATGCCTCTTCTTGAAGAGAAACAGATATCCGTCCACGTTCATAGGCCATGTCAAAATCAGAACGAGGGCCACCTTGCAAGCCTATGCGTGGAGGAGAGGAAATAAAGATGTAGCTGGGGTGGAGATCAACGATGAAGTCTTTGGCTAGAACATGTCCAGGGTTCTACCCCCAGCTCCAAAGTAAATAAGTAAAAAAGACAGGTTAGTGACCACAGCTATACCAATATTAACTCCATTTAATGCTGCGACCATGACAGACATGACTAGCCAATGACTGCACTTTACCTCTGCATCTTAACACAGTTGGGAGGAGAACAATTGCAGAGCATATCCACCAAAAAAACCAAGAACCAAGGAAGTAGGATCTATACACTCATTTTGTAGATAAGGATACAAAATCAGGACTGAAACCAGCACGTCCCAGATTCAAATCTAGACCCTTGATGGTCCTTCCCGTACTATCCATCCTTTCCTTCCCGCCCACCAGGGCTCCAAACCTGAGATGTCTACTGGCATGGAGATGCAGCGGCTCAGTAACGGGGCTGGGGGTGCTTCTAAGGATGTGGGCTTCACGGGATCCCCTGGGGAGAGACGAATGCTCAGGATCCTGCCCGCAAATTCCTAGGCCTCAAGCCAGGACTAGGAGAGTGAGGAACAGAAGGAATCTGGGGATCTAGGATCAATTTAAGTCTGCAAAACTAGACTCAGCGAGTAAATATGCTGACCGAGTTCTAGCTCTGAGGTAGGGACAGAGAACTTCAAGTTGCCATCTGACCCTCACTGCTTTCTACGGCCATGAAATAAATAAATGTTAGGAAAAATGCACCAAACTGAGGAACTAGAGAGCACAGAGGCCAAGACTGGGCTAAGCGGGCTGCAAGTTCCTGGCAGAGAGTGGCAGTCACCTCACATACCTGCAGGTCCAGGCAGAGGAGCTCCAATGGAGTCCAGGGGCCGGCCAGAGGTCTCCTTTGAGGTGTCCTCAGTACCTGAGGTGCTGACTACCCGTTTAGAGCCACGGACAGGGCTGGTTCGGGTCGGGAGGCCGGGGCTGGGGAAAAGGCGTAGGGGCTGGATCTCCTGTGGTGGAGTGGAGGCAGAGTCCTTTATAGCATATCCAAATGCCCCTCATTGAGTCTCCACATCCTCTCGTGTTGCTGTCCAACTCACATGACTGAAGAGTTCATTGGTCAGACCCAGGTAATTGTGAAGCGCCAGGAAGGTGACTCTCTGCAGCCTTACCATGATGATCTGCAGGAGAAGGGCAGGACCAGGAGAGAGGTGTGGTCAGGCGAGTGAGCAGTCAGTGCCAGCAGCCTCCACAGAGGTCTGGCTGCTCAGAGGTGATAAGCAATAAGAACTGCCTGGCCCACCACTAAGCTGATACCCGGGATAAGCTTTGCCACCATGGAGAAGGTGAAAGGCCAGCTGACCTGTACCACTCGCACCAAACTCTCAGGGTACTTGGTGAAGACAGCAGAGAAGGCTTCTACTGGGAGTCTCAGCACTGTGGAGTCCCGTGCAGCCCTGGCTGACACAGTCCGCTGGGGATGCTGGTGACCCTGGGAGACATACGTTCAGGAGGAAGAGATGAGTTCAAGTGACAAGAACAGCATCAGGGCCCCACCTTTCTACCCAGCTTAAAACTGTCACTCACCGTGATGACATCAAGGATGCTCAGAAGGCTGTTGACGCTGTCTCCAGGAACCACCTCCTTCACCACACACTCCTTCCCATCCTGAGACAAGGGGCCACAGACCAATGCCAGCCTCCTCCGGGTGGCTGCCACTGGACCTCACCTCCGACTCATGCCAGTAATAACCGAATTCACAAACCTCCTAACCAGTTGCTGTTTCCTGCACATCACTCTCTGCCCATCTGTTGGATCTTCCCAAATGGCCACTCGGTCCTCTGATATTTCTATATTATTAGAATTAGAACCCAGAGCCCTACACATAACAGGCAAGTACTGGACAGTAAGCACTTTGATGGGGGATTCTAGACAGAGGCCCTACCACTGAGCCCCACCTGCTGTCCCTCACTGGGCAAAGGCTCTACCACTAGGCTCTACACTAAGCCATCATTAACCAGACTTCTGATTACATATACCTAAAAGCGGTATCTAACTCTAGTGCCCAGCCTCCCACAGTGGCCCCGCAAGGTCCACTCACAGGCCCTGGTAGGCAGAGCTCCAGCAGCCCATCTTGAACCACATAGATGCTGGCATCTGGTTGACCGGGCCGAAAAACATAGTCCCCCTGCCCGAGACGCTGGAAGACCATGTGCCGGCAGAGCTCCAGGAAGAGCGGCTTCTCAAAGTGACCTAGCACCCTAGAAGATGGGCAGTGGGAAAGGGACGAAGGAGGTCAAAGCAGTCCCAGACTCTGAAGGAACCCTGAAAACACCCAGTCCCCGACACTTACCGAACATTCTTAAGCATGTAGAGTACCTCAGAGGGTAGGTGGGAATTGGCCAGGTCTCCCTCTGTGAGGTCAGCCTCCAGCACTGAAGGTGGGGGCTCCTTCCGTTGTAGGGTCGGAGTCTCCTTTTGGATACGTAAGATCCTGATGGGAGGAGGTTAGAACAGTGGTTCTCAACCTTCCTAATGCTGCGACCCTTTCATACATACAGTTTCTTATGCTGTGGTGACCCCTAACCACAAAATTATCTTCATTGCTACTTCACAACTGTCATTTTGCTACTGTTATAAACTGTAATGCAAGTATCTGACATGCAGATGGCCTTAGGTGACCTCTTTAAAAGGGGTGTTCGGCCCCCAAGAGGTCATAACTCACAGGCTGAGAACTGCTGGGTAACAGAAGGCTCACGCAGAACTAAGACACCCATTTAATCCTTCCCTTTGGTCATTTCAGCCAATCTAGCTAAAACCATCACCTGCAAGTTCAGTGAGAGACTCTGCCTCAAGGGAATAAGGCTGAGAGCAAAAGAACAGTACAAGCTGGGCGTGGTGGTGCACGCCTTTAATCCCAGCACTCGGGAGGCAGAGGCAGAGGCAGGTGGATTTCTGAGTTCGAGGCCAGCCTGGTCTACAAAGTGAGTTCCAGGACAGCCAGGGCTACACAGAGAAACCCTGTCTCAAAAACAAACAAACAAACAAACAAAAAAACAGTACGTCTGATGCAATCCTCTGTGCACCCCCACACACGGGCACATACATCACACATAAACTAAATTAATTAACAACAAAAAAAAAAAGGCAAGAAAGGGAAACAGAGGGAAGAAAAGAAAAAGTTAAAGCAAAGAGAGAGAGAGAGAAACAAAAGGTCCATGAGATAGCTTCCTCTCAGGTCTCAGTGAACCCCACTGTAACTTTTCTGATCTGGACAGATAACCTGAGCTACCCCTCTTCTAATGTGGAGAATTTAGGTACAGCTGTTCAGCTAAGAACTCAGGGAAAACTCCTTCCTGTGAGTCAAAGTGGCTGTGGGGCTGTGGGGCAGGCCCCTTCACTAGCACAAGAGTCCTGAGATAGACCCTCTCATATGAATTAAATTCAGTGATACGGAGAAACCTAGATAGAACTCTTCCATTTTGTTCTTATTGTTTTGTTGGTATTTTTAGGCAATGTTTCTTGTAACCCAAGCTGGCTTAAAACTTGGATAAGTATCCCATGATGACCTTGAACTCCTGATGTTCCTGCTTCTACTTCTTGAGTATAGAGATGGCAGGTGTGTGCCATACCAGGCTTGGAAGAATGCTCTATGGAGGAGATCTTAACCAAGCAAGCCTTTTCCTGGCTCACTGTTCTGAGATAATCATCCTGATCTCAGAAAGACTTCAGGGTAGCGTCTTAACATCATGTGATTACCACAGCTAATTCATGGTTCAGACAAGCTAGAGATGCACTTGTGTGTGTGTTATGTGCTGTGTATCTGTGTGTGCATGGTATGTGTGTATGTTTGTGTTTGTGTGTGATGTGTATGTGTGTGGTGTATGTAGTGTGTGATGTGTGTGTCTGTATGTGTGTGAGTGCTCAGATGCTCTCTACCTTATCTGTTTGAGACAGGGTCTCTCCGTGGTGTGGAACTCACTGCTGGCCAGTCAGTGAGACCCAGGGATCTGCCTGTGTCCAGCTCCCCAGGGCTGAGATGGCAAGTAAGCTATCATACCCAGATATTTTCCTAAATATGGTTCTCAAGATTAGCCCCAGATACTGATATTTGCAAAGCAAATAGTTTACCAACAGTCTTTCTACCAAAATCATAAAAAGGTCTGTGATAAATACACTCTTGAAAAAGACCTTAGGGTAGACCTCATGATGCAAGAAGATCCCAGAACCATCTCTTAACTTACAGAGATCCCTGGAAGAGCCTTCTCAAAGACACTGATAAACATCTGAGATAATGTTCCTAAGTTTCTAATGCAAAGGAATTATTTTCTTTCCTTTTTTTTTTAGATTTATTTATTTTATTTTATTATATATGAGTACACTGTAGCTATCTTCAGACACTCCAGAAGAGGCCGTCAGATCTTGTTATGGATGGTTGTGAGCCACCATGTGGTTGCTGGGATTTGAACTCACGACCTTCGGAAGAGCAGTCGGTGCTCTCAACCCCTGAGCCATCTCACCAGCCCCAGGAATTATTTTCTTAAAAATTCAAATTTATATCTGTTTATCTAGTGTGTGTGTATGTGTGTGTGTTGTGCAGGTCAGAGGACAACTTGAAGGTAAGTTTTCTCCTTTCCCCATATGGGTCCTAGAGATGGAGCTCATATCTCCAGGCTTGATAGCAAGTGTGTTTAACCACTGTGCCATCTTACTGGCACACAAAGGAATTCTTAAAAAGGGAAGCATGACGGGCATAGGCTGTCATTCCAGTTACCCAGGAAGCTGAGAAAGAAGAATCACACGTTCAAAGCCTGCCTGGGCTATAGAGAAAGTTCAAGGCCAACCTGGATAACTAAGCAAGACCTTGTCTCAAAAAAATAATATAGGGCTTAAGTTTAGCTCACTGGCAAAAACGTCTGCCTACCATGGTCAGTCTCTGAGTTTAACACTGTATACTGCAAAGTAAGTTAAATAAATTGGAAAAACAAAACAGTAGAGCCAGCAAAATGGCTTGTGGGTAAAGGTACTTTCTCCCAAGCATGACAAACTGAGTTCAATCTGACATCCACACAGTGGAAGGAGAGAGCCAACTGCCATGCACATGCTAGGAGATGCCAAGCAGGGCGTGGTGACGCTCGCCTTTTATCCCAGCCCTCAGGAGGCAGAGGCAGGCGGATTTCTGAGTTTGAGGCCAGCCTGGTCTACAAAGTGAGTTCCAGGACAGCCAGGGCTATACAGAGAAACCCTGTCTCGAAAAACAAAACAAAACAACAACAACAAAAAGAGTACATGCCCACATACAAACACATACACAGTAAATACATTCTAAGTAATAAAAAATTCAAGTAAAGTAGGGGTTAGTGATAGTTCAGTGGCAGAATGCTTTCTGCAAAAAATGAGTGAATGAATAGGGATGTGGCTCAGTTAGCAGCATGATTGCCTGGCATGCAAAAAGCCTTGAATTTAATCCTCAGGATCATATAAACTAGGCATACTGACACATACCTATAATCCCAACATGAAGGAGGACTTGAAGCCCAAAATCAAAACAAACCCAAGCAAATAACAACAATGACGACGATGACAACAACACACAACAACAACAACAACAACAACAACAACAACAACACACACACACACACACACACACACACTATGTGAGCTAGCCCCCACAGGGCAAAGAACTATACAGGGTGAACAACACAGACAACTCCAAGAGAGATGCTTTCCTGTGTGGATAGAATGATTTCCCTGGAGAACAGAATTTCGAAACAGCCCCTCCACCTAGTCATGCAAATATCTGAGATAACTGCAACATGCCGCGTTGAATAAACTCTCCAATAGGTGTAGATTCCTAAATATACGGCAGATAGCTTCCAGAAACTGGGAAACATTATGAGACAAGCCTTAAGCGACCAGCACGCCCACACCGGAAGTGTCATGTCTGAGATGGCAGAACCCTGAGATAGCCCCTGCCAACTGAGGGCCTTGAGATGTCCCTCTACTATGGGAATATTTCCCAGACAATCAGTATGTTTCAAGAACTTAGAAATGCAAAAACTCCGGTGTGAGCTGACCCGTCTCATACCCAATACACTCAGAGTCTGCCTTACTTCTTGGCAATGTTAAGCATCTTCAGTTTCTTCTTCATGCGGGGCCGGGAAGTGGTGGAGACTGATGTGTCCACCAGGGAAGAAGTGGACTGTGACACCTGGGAGAATTTAGAATATTGAGTCAATTGGAGGGAGAGGAAGGAGAGCTCTAAGGAGATCTAAGAAGGCAGAGAGGGTCACTAACGTGTAAATAGGAAAGGGCTGGGCTGCTGTGGTCAGCCAGACCAGCAGTAGGTCTTGGAACTCACCTTCCGCATAATCTTCCGGCCATAGAAAAGCACTTTGTCCCGCTTCCGGAACCGATACCGGGGACCCTCCGGGGCTGGAGTTTCTGGGGATTGGGGACGGGGAAGGGGGTGGAGGGAAGATGGTGCTTTGAGCTCCACGCAGGCTTCAACAAATCCCCACCCCAGCCGCTTGGTTTCTCCAGGTTTTGCAGCTTCCCCTCCATCCCTATAGTATTCCCTCAAAGGTTCCCCCCGAATCCTCACTCTGCACCCGCAGCCTTCGCACCACCAAGAGGATGAGCACGGCGGTGACCAGCACCGCCACTCCGGCCCCGATCATCACGCCCAGCACCTGCGGAACGAACGGCACAGGCTGGGCAACGCATATCCGTCTCCCCAAGCCCTCCTCCAGGGTCTTTTGAATCACCTCTGCCCCGGAGGAGGTTGTATTCAGTTCGTGACTCGGTGTCCCCATCTGCAGAATGGGTCAATGCGGTTTCCTTCCCATCCCCCTACGTGGGGGGAGCAACTAAGCCTTCCGAGAGACTAGGTCTCCCGCTATGCATGCCGGGAAACGTAGTTTCACCTGCACATGCCTGGTTCTCGGAGAGAGAATCGCGTGGTGCACGGCAAGACCGCCGGGAGTTGTAGTCCGGTACAAAAATTCCCCAACTCTTACCATTCCGGTTTGCAGTGGGGCCTCCATCGATTGTTTCGGACTAGGTAGCAGGTCTTGTAGCCTGCAGTCCTGGAAATCGAGGAGCAAAAGGGACCAGAACAAGATGTCAATCAAGCCTACCCAGCAGCGCCTACAGGCTCCTTACCCCTAGCTCGTCTCACAAGCCACGCCCCCTAGATACCTTTGGCTGGAGTGACTCCTCCATTCGCCGGGGTTGGGGTGAGAGCGTCTAGAGGGGTACTGCTAGACAGAAGGATAGGGGCAAGTTGATTTCCCCGCCCAGATCAAGGGATGAGACCAGCCCCCAGCTCTTTGTCCTACTTCACTTATGCATAAGGCGGACCAGACTCCGTAACGTTTTCATCTGCACCCTGTGGCCAAAAGGGTAGCCGTCCTGGCACCCACAGTCAGCAGCTCGCTGGCAGGTGCCCTTAAGCCATGATCTCTTCTGGCAGTGGTTCCTTCCTTAGCCTGGCCTTCCGTATGTCTGACTACTCTTGATTAACCAACCCTTAGGCGAGACCCCTTCCTACACCCTGTAAAGACGCGATGTCTCACTCCAGAAGAAACCAGGACCTGTAAGCCAGGAGGCTGAGGGACAATTGGACTTTGGGCTCCTGACCCAAGCCTGGGCCCATCAAGGAAGCTGGGGCGTGCACTGGAAGCACTGCTGTGCAATCTATTGAAAAGGGGGCTCTAGGGCCATCGGAGTAAGATGAGCTCCCAAAGTGTTATAGGCTCGGGCTTGGAGATTTAACTGTCACGTAAAAGGAAAGTTACCGGGTCTCGCGGTGCGGAGCATCCCTGGGATTAGTGAAATGATGCAGGATGTGTAACCAGGGACGCCGGAATTGGGGGAGGGTAGGAGGAACGACGCACTGGAAAGTTACTGAGATCCGGAGATACACATAACTACTTAGGAGTCTAGGAGCTTCCAGGAAGATACCGGGGAAGGTAGGAACGCTACCGGGACTCTCCTGGGACGCTGGAGATCTTTCTGATGCCTTTAGACTATTATTAATGGGAATTTAGAAGGATCGCAGGGCCCTGAGATGTTACCTGGAAAATTGTTAGATTGACTACTTCCATTCCGTACTCCAGGTCGCATCTGACTACCGATGCGGAAACACCGGGACAAGGAACTTAGGAATGGGGGTGGGGTGGTATTGGAGCATCAAAAAGTCGGGACCTACCCGGAATCAGGACAAATCGATCCGGGGCAAAGCTGAAGCTCTCTAACAGTCCTCGAAGGGACACCTTTGCTCGGTCGATGGAAACTCGTACCATTCAGGAGCTGCAACCAGGTCCACCCAGCTTCGGCCAACACCCCTAGTTTTCTGCCCGCTGCCTCAGACGCGGCACCTTTAAATTATTCCGCTGCAGGACACGCCCCATCCCCGCCTCCCGCCATGCTTGGAAGGTCGCACTGCGCCAGCCATGCCTAGTGTGGCGGCCTCTTAAAGGAGCTGACGATTTATGAAAGGGCTGCCTCACCTGTTACAAATTAGACCACCGCATTTACATTCCCTTTTATTTAACAGCCGCCCTACATGCCCTCCCTTTCCCCTGTGTCCGATTCGATCAGCCCAAGCCCTCACAAGGCCTGTCAGACGCAGATCTTTTAAAGCAAATTCTAAAAATAAATAAGCTGGGGTCCCAGCAGTACATGGGGATAAAGTCTAGTGGCAATCATCTTGGATCAGTTCACCAGCAGCGAATGGTCCTCCGGGGAGTCCCTGGAAGAGAGAAATGGAAAAAAGAGGCACCCAGTCTCTCTGGCACACACTTCTTCCCCCAGCCTCTAATCAATCCACAACCCAGATCTGGGGCTCCAACCTTCCACAGCAGCAGAAAAGGCTACAAGCTGAGCCACTGCCACGACGGAACTTGCCAGATGTGGGGCTATCCTGGCACTGCTCGATGTAGGCCTGGAGCTCACTCTTCTCTGTGCCAGTACCTCCTGGGTGCTGGAAAGAGACGATTCCCCGAACTC
This sequence comes from Mus musculus, assembly GCF_000001635.26. Taxonomy (NCBI): domain Eukaryota; kingdom Metazoa; phylum Chordata; class Mammalia; order Rodentia; family Muridae; genus Mus; species Mus musculus. The sequence continues at coordinate 3,514,756 of NC_000074.6, read as the reverse complement.
AGCATGAAAGATGGTCCTGACCTCTAGTGCTCTTTAGGTCCGGCCAACTGGACATCCTGCTGTTGCTCTGATGTGACCACTCTGGGTCTCATTTCTGGACCTTTGCTTTGTGGCTTGCTTCACTGTAGAAATCTTCCCTATCCCCGGATGTGGCCGCAGGTCTCAGGCTCATTGGTTCAGTGCCTTCTGCTGCGGGCCAGAAGCCTAGACTGGTATTTAGTAACCCAGCATCTCAGCTGGAACAGTGTAAAAGAGTTAGTGGGCATAAGGCCTGAACTCCTGCATCCACGGGTCCTGCGTGATATCCAAGTGTTGCAGCGAGACTCAGTGTGGCTGCTTAGGGCCTGGGTGACAGTAATGTACCTGTGGTAGAGCTTCTATCCATGTGGGAAAGAGTGCACACATCCACTGCCAGTGCCTCAGAATGAGGCAGAGTCCCCGAACATTCTCCCTGTGACTTCCTGGCACCACTGCTATTTCTCCAGGTCCTTTCTGCCTCCCAGTCTTTGGATGTTCCTTTCTACAAGTATGCTCTTCCTCGGGCTCCCATCTCCTCAATCTAGAATTCTCAAGAGATGAAGGGAATGTCCCAAGCAGCCACCTAGCTGCACTGACTTTTGGATAGTTATGTATATTTGCCTTGTGTGTGTGTGCATGTGTATGTGTGTGGTGTCTTATAGGGTACAAAGAAGAAGTAGCATTCCTGCAGGCTGTAGTTTCCTAGATGAGAGCACAGAGGACTGTGGGGTAGCAGGGAGGCAGAATTTACCCAGCAAACATCTTGTAAGGAGTCTGGGGGGCTGGGTATCAAGGAGAATCAAGTGGTCATTGTCTATCTAGTGATAGTGAGGAATATGAATGGTCTGTGTATGGACAGCAAGTAGCAATAGGTATAGAGGAAACATGGAGGGTTGTACAGGGGGACCCTGTTGTCCCTGCTGTAGTTGGGTATTAGGGTGGTCTTGAAAAAGCCCCTAAGCTGAATGTGTGTCTCAGCTGGTAGAGTGACTGCATAGTATGCAGGAAGTCCTGATTGCTACCCCCAGGACCACATACAATGGAGGTGATAGTATGCATCTATCTATAAGCCCAGCTCTCAGGTGGTGGACACTGGGCAGACGTTCAAGCTCACTCTCAAAGGAAAGATCTTAACAGACATGTGAGAAGGTTCAGAGGGGAAATAAAAGTTTTGCCATCAAACCTGATGACTCCACATGGTGGACGAAGAGAGCTGATTTCCACAAGTCGTCTCTAATTTCCAAACACACTGTGCTGTGCACAACCTCCTCTCACCCCTAAATAAGTAAATGGTTTTTAATAAAAGATGGTATGAGAGAGGGAGGAAGCCAGTGAGATGGTGTGGCAGGTAAAGGCACTTGCTGCAAAGCTGGTAACTTGTGTTCAGATCTATGATCCATACAGTGAAGGAGGAGAACCAATTCCTGTGGTTTGTCCTCTGATACATGTAACATGCATGCACACGCACACACACACACACACACACACACAGAGGGGGGGCACATACACACACACACACACACACACAGAGAGAGAGAGAGAGAGAGAGAGAGAGAAAATACTGGCACATTTTTGTACCCATGAGGGACCATGGGAGCCCGTCCCTTCCTGCCCATCCAACTGAATCCAGTTATGGTACATCCTAGGCTACTCTTCCAGGATGACTCAAACAACCCCAACTACTCCAAACCCAGTTCCTGGCCACTCTTCCTTTGGACTTTATATAGCTTCTGAGTCTTACCTGTTCCAACTATTGTGAAGCCAGGACAACTTTGTGAAGCCAGGCGACTCTTGGAACTCAGGGCTGAAAATGTTCAGGGGAGGGGAAGGGGAAGCCAGGACTCCCAGGGAGGAGATGGTAGAGATGGCTGACCTTGATGGTGTCATAGGCGCCGGTGATGAGTGCAATGAAGAGGCTCAGCACCATGTAGATGAAGAGGCTGATGAAGGAGTAGAGGTACAGCTGGGAGAAGAGCCACACCAGGCTGCTGTGACCCTGCTGGGCCTGCATGGCCGCGAACGTCACAAACATGTCGTCTCCGTTGATGAGTGAGAACAGACACTCAGAAACCATGGACAGCGAGCGGAACTGTAGGCAGTGAGGTAGGTGAGAAGATACATGAGTGGGGGGGGGGCTGTTGGGCTCACTAGGGGTCAGTGGGCAGGAAGATGGCAACTGGGCCCATCTGAGGGTCATCATATCAATACAAGGTCATGGAGTCAACAGAAAGGTCACAGGGTCAAGGGCTGGTTCCTCAGAGGGGCTGACAGGTGGAGTAACACAAACAAGACAGTCATCAGTGACCACAAGAATGACCAAGTTGTAGAGTCAACGTCAGGAGCATTGAGGGTCTGAAGGGACAGAACACAAAACTGCTACAGGGTGCATAGCAGGCGGCTCAGCTGGTAAAGTTCTTGACTAGAAAGCATGAGGTTTCAAGTTTGATCCCCAGCACTTACATAAAAACCTGGGTGTGAAAGCTTGTAATCCCAGCACTGGGGAGGTGGAGACAGGAGGATCCCTTGGAGCTCACAGGCCAGCTAATTTATCCTAATCATGAGCTACAGGCCAATTAGACCCTGTGTGGATATTTTGCCACCTGCTTTTAATCCCAGCACTCTGGAGGCAGACATATGCATGTCTGTGAATTTGAGGCTAGCCTGACTTGTACAGTGAATTCCAGGATAGTCAAGGCTACACTGTGAGACCTTGTCTAGAAACAAAACAAACCTATTAGGTGAATGAATTTTTAGAATGATAGTAAAGGCTGACCTGTGGCTTTCACATACATGTGTATACAGAGTACATACACGTACACACACACACACACACACACACACAAGCACATTTACTTATACAAATGAAAAAAAATACAAAGTCCCTTGATGGTAATTCAACAAACACCCACAGCCCCCAGTATCCCATACCTTCACATGGTAGGGCCCTAGAACGATCCAGCCACAGAAGCAATAGCCCAGGTAGATGACAGCCACACAGCAGCAGAAACGCATGACACTGGGCAGTGCCACTCGCAACGTGGCAATCAAGATCTGCAGAAGGGCAAGGGGACCACAATGAAAGCAATGGCCACAAACCAACTAGCTCTCAGATGGCAGGGAAGGCCTCACCAATGTGGTCAGAAGGGCTGCTCAGAGATTAGACAGGGCAGGACCCAGCTGGGAGGAGTCTAGAACATACCACAGCTGGACTCAGCTGGATGGGACAGGCTCCCGTGGTCCTGCCCAGGTACAAAGACTCGTGTGTCTGTGGTAGGTGGGTATAAGAAAGAGATCTGTGGTTTGGTGATATAGCTCAATTGTAGAGTGTGTAGTATGCACAGAGACTTGAGTTCAATCTCTGGCACTACATAATGACACACAGCTGTCATTCCAGCACTTGGGAGGTGAAGTTCCCAAGGAACTGAAGATCTGAAGTTCAAGGTCATCCTTAACTAGATAGGAAGGCCAAGCAGGGCTACAAAGGATTTTGTCTTAAAAACCAAAAACAAAACAAAACAAAAAAGCTAGGCACATGTCTTTAGGGCCAGCACTTGAGAGACAGAGGGAGCCAGATCTTTGAATTCGAACCCAACCAGATTTACAGAACGAGTTCTAATACTACTGTAGCAAGGGCTACACAGAGGCACCCTGTCTCAAAAAGTGTTTTTTTAATTAATAAAGAAAAAAGCAAGCAAGCAAGCAAAGAAAGTGTTGTGATGAGTCACTGATTGGCAGGAACTAGTGACTGCTTTGTGTGTTTGGGTTTATTTGAGAGGCGTGGGGCAGATACTGCCCAGGTGGGGCTCAGGCACAGGACACTCACGTTGTACTTGTGGAAAAATGTCAGGTAGCGAATGACACCGACCCAGACTAGCAGAGTGGAGGTACCCAAGAGAATACTGCAGACATCATAGCTGGCTAGGTTCTGTGGGCAGAAGCAAGGAGTCAACCCATGGGCTGTACTCTCTACCTGGAGGGGAGGTGGACCCCAAGCAGGCCTGGAGACAGAGACACTGGGTCCTGAGAACAGGCACTGATAGGACTCACACCTTTGCCTCAATGCCAATCTTCATGACAGTCCCCGAGATGGTGAGCACGTCACTGGTGACCAGCAGGATGTACCAGCCATTGACAAACTCCAGCCGTTCCCAGAGGCTGATTTCCCGACCCCGCCGCCGCCACATGAATACAACAAACTCCTATGGGAGAAGCCCAGGTGAGGGTCTGTCTAGAAACCCCTAGGTCATCACCCCCACCATGGCCCCAGGGCTGGGCAAGGCGGGCACCAGCGCTCGTGACAACAGGGCCTCACGTTCTGCAGCAGGAAGCCACGGAGCAGTGAGCGGGCGCACAGCAGGAAGGACAGGGAGCAGGTGAGGATAACCACCACATCAAACAGAAGCCGGAAGCTGTTGTCTCCTACAGGAAACGGGAGACAGCGATCAAAAGCCGCGCAGGGCCAGAGAAGATTGGAACTAGGAGTTGGCTGGGCCAGGAAAGAAGCCCTGGAGGAGAGGGATGTGTGTGTGTGTGTGTGTGTGTGTGTGTGTGTGTGTGTGTAGCATGGAGAGTGTCAAAAATCCCTGATGAACACTGGTATGGAGCAATGTGGTGTTAGGCTAAGTGCTCGACCACTAAAATACAACTCCAACTTGTTTAGTTGTTTGTCTCAAAGGCAGGATCTCATACATCCTAGGCTGACCTCAAACTGACTATGTAGCCAAGGCTGGTCTTGAATTCATACTGGGATTACGGGAAAACTAATTTTTAGAAATGTTTTCAAAGCACTGAGAATTGAACATAGGGCCTCCTATCAGCCAGAATTACTCTCCAGCCCATTTTGTTTTATTTTATTTTGGGACAAGGTAACCTGGGATTCATTACACACAGACAAGGATGACAGGCTTGGTTCCTTATGATGAACTTGACCAGGCCCACTGTGGTGGTTTGAATATGCTTGGCCCATGGGAAATGGCATTATTGAGGTGTGTGGCATTGTTGGAGGAGCCCAGGGGAGGGTCCTCCAATGCACCCCCAGGAGGAAGTGTGTCACTGTATAAGTGGGCTTTGAGGGTTCCTAGTGCTTAAACTCCACTCAGTGCAGAAGAGACCCTCCTTCTAGCTGCCTGTGGAACACAGTCTCCTCCTAGCTGCCTTTGGATCAAGATGTAGAACTCTCCTTCTAGTACCAAGTCTTCCTGCTTGCTGCCATGCTTCCCGCCATGGACTGAACCTCTGAAACTATAAACCAGCCCCAATTAAATGTTTTCTTTTATAAGAGTTCCCTTAGTCATGGTGTCTCTTCACAGCAATGGAAACCCTAACTAAGATACCCAGGATGCTCCTACACAGTCAAGATGCCTGATCAACACTGGCCTGGGGTCACAGACAAATCATGAACAGTAAGGGCCCCTGGACAGTACTATCTGAGGCCCAAGAAATGTCTGGGAGAGTCAGGACTAATCTGGGGGTAATAGGGGGGTCTGAGGATGGGAGAGTTTACCATGTCTGGAGACACTGGGGTGTTTGCACTCCTGGATGTGGGTCTTGGTCTCCAGGCGGATGGGGATTCGCCCACTGTGCGCTTTATTGTCAAATGTGATCTGAAGGGTAGAGTAAGCTGGAGCAGCTCCAAACACCAATCCCAGCTCTCATGACAGCCAGTCGGTCCTAGCCTCTATCCCATCACTCTCATACCAACCTCCAACCCCCATGACAGCTAGTCCGTGTCCTAGCCTCTACCTATCAGTCTCATACCAACCCCCAACTCCCATGACAGCTGGTCCATGTCCTAGCCTCTACCCCATCACTCTCATACCAACCCCCAACCCCCATGACAGCTGGTCCATGTCCCAGACTCTACCCATCACTCTCCTTTCGTCTTGAGTGAATATTCCTCTGAAGTCCCTCAACCATGCAGGAGAGCTTGGGGGTCCAGAGGATCACCCAGTTGCTCACCAGGATACTGAAGGTGTAACAATCAGGGATCTCATTGTTGATGAGGCTCTGCAGGTTAATTGTCTTCAGCTGGAAGTGGATGGTGACGTTGATCAGCCTATTGGGGGAGGCTTGGGTGAGGGGCAGGGGCCCAGTGTCAGTCACTCCTATCCCATGCTGACTCTGCAGCTAGCAGAGGAAACTGCTCACTCAGCGACCTGATAGGTCACTGGGTGAGGGCCCTGCCCCCTATTGACTCAATGAAAGTGGCCTCAGCTCCAATGTTTGGACTCTGGCCACTCCACTCTCCCCACCCTCAGCTGGACCCTTGAGCCCCTCAAAGACCCAGCCCCCTCAAGAGAAAAGGGTAGTACTTGTGGAATTTCAGTGTGAGGTTCTTGTAACTGGCGCTGCCATCCAAGAAGTCCAAGTCCTCACTGGGGATGTCAGGGGGTCTGTCAGGAGGATCCACCTGGATACAGTCTGCGGACAGGCAGTCATACAAAAGAACTCAGGGAACAGGGAGGCCCAGGCTGGTCTCCTACAGTCCTGTTGGACCTTCTTCACTGTTTTAACTCCCAGTTTATGCTTTATTGCTTCTTTCTAGCACCAGGGATCAAGTCTATAATCTGTGTGCTAGGCCAGAGTCCACTGGAGCTACACTTCCAGCCCATCCCTTCACATTTAACCTTCTGCCTATGCTCTATAAAGACCACAGCGGTCCACAGGCCCTCCAGATGCTCAGTGAGTAGATGTGTCACGCATTCCACTAAGCACACTGTACATTCCTGGTTGTTTTGTTTTGTTTTGTTTTGTTTTTTTCCAGACAGGGTTTCTCTGTGTAGCCCTGGCTGTCCTGGAACTCACTATGTAGACCAGGCTGGCCTCGAACTCAGAAATCCACCTGCCTCTGCCTCCCAAGTGCTGAGATTAAAGGCATGCACCACTTCCCAGCCAAATTATTCTTGATTATACAATCTGATCACACAGGTGTGCAAGTGACAAGGTTAAAATTTTAGATCTTTTTTTCTTTTTCTCTACTCCCCCCCACACACACACAGCCTCACCTTTTGCCCCTCACTATGGGATTCTAGGCAAGACATCTACCTAGGCCCTCACTGGGGGATTCTAGATAGGCTATCTACTTTTGAGAAAAATCTCTGAACCCTAGATGTCAGAATTTTAATCCCAGAAGCCTACACACCCCATAGTTAGGCCCTGCCCTGGCTACTCACCAGTGACTACCCTTGGATCAATGTCAAAGGTATCATTGGCTGGGTCCACATGGCCACGGTGGTAGTACCGCTGGCAGAGAGCCAAAGCTGATCCATTGGCCCAAGGCCCACCCCCACCACGGACATAGGCATACCGGCCCAGGGATATCTCAGGTAGTATCAGGTACTATGGGTAGAGAAGGAGAGGATCTGTCAGCCTGACTTGTTCAGTACTGTATTCCCTCAACCCCCTAACGCCTGCTCACTATACCTGGTCCACAGCATAGAAGATGGCTTGGTAGAGCTGCTCCTGTGTGTAGGCTGCAAAGGTGTCATCAGACCCATCAGAGTAACCCAGCAGGAAGAGATGTCGGAAGGCAATGGTGTTCTCTTCCCGGAATGTCACCACCAGCTGGTTGCTGAGCCCAAAGAGAATGAGCTGCCAAGAAGAAGCCAGAGGTTGGCCTTGATAGCACAACTCAGCAAGGCACAGGGAGAGAAAGAAGAAAAAGAAAGCCCAAGAGATGTACACTGAGGTGAGACAAGGCCCTACTGGCACTGCACGGGATAGCCTGTAACTCACTATGTAGTCAAAGATCCCTTTGAACTCCTCATCTTCCTGCCTCCATCTCCCACAAGCTGGGATGACAGGTGTACACCAAAATGAGTTTATGCAATACTGGGGATAGAACACAAGGCTTCATGCACGCCAGGAAAGCACTCCACCAGCTGAGCCATATCCCCAGCTGTCTTAGGGTTACTACTGTGATAGAACACCATAACCAAAGGCAGCTTGGGGAGGAAGAAGTTTATTTGTTTATACTTTCACATCACAGTTCATCATGGAAGAAAGTCAGGACAAGAACTCAAATAGGGCAGGAGCTGATGCAGAGGCCATGGAGGGGTGCTGCTTACTAGCTTGTTCTTCATGGCTTACACAGCCTGCTTTCTTATAGAATCCAGACCACTATCCCAGGAATAGCCTCTCCAACAATGAGCTTGGCTCTCCTCAGCCAATCATGAATTAAGAAAATGCCCAACAGGCTTTCCTATAGCCAGATCTTAGGCTGAAGGCATTTTCTCAGTTGAAGTTCCCTCCTGTCTGATGACTCTAGATTATATCAAGTTGACATAAAAACCAGTCAGCAAACCACCTCCTTGTACTTTTTCTTTTTTGCCTCTTAAGTTCCATGCTCTATTGATCAAAGCATCCCCAGTGCACAGCACAAGGTGGGTACAGGAGTGGTGAGTGAATGGTCAGTGTATGTTTACTGATTGATAGGGTGTGTGCTAAATCCATGCCTCCATGATAGGGAACAGTAGTGGTCTGCTTTTGCTGAGGGGAGATCAGAAAGGATAACATCAGATTGACTGGATTCAAATCCCATCTATTCTGTGCTCAGCCACTGGGTAACTTTACACAATAATTGTGTGAGCCTCGGGGACATTTTGGGTATACAACGGAGGTGAGAGAGTGGCCAGTGCTGCTGGGAGCTAAAAAGAATTAACTGACCACAAATCTCAGATTTCTTCCTGACTGGTAATACCACTGTCATCATTATTACATGGCAGCAAGGGGCCACTCTAAGATGCAAACAGTGACTATGGAAGCATTTGGCCAAGGTCCTGCCTGGCTGGTCTCACCTGCACAGTGACCACCAAGATCTTGACCACCTGCAGCATCAGCTTGCAGGGCTTGCGGCCTTTGGCCCGGAACTTGTCACATGGGCTCATAAAGAAGTACTTGAGGCGGCGGCGGAGGTCTTCCTCTTCTGTGGGGGTTGTTGGGGCTGGTGAGGTCCCCACCTGGGTCCCATACCCAGGATTGGGGGTCAGCAGCCGCTCAGTCTCTAAAAGGATGGAAAAGGAGAGTAGGTCAGGGGTGGACGATGCCCTCTGCTTCCTTCACCAGCAAGCCTCCACCAAGTTTACAGGAAAGGAGGAATGTATTGGAAAAACCGTAAGATGACTCAGTAGGTAACGTGTTTGCCGCCAAGCCTGACAACCTGAGCTTGATCCTCTGAACCCACATGATAGAGGGAGAGAACTTCATGTGCAATGAGTAAATGTAATAAAAAGTATTTTGAAAAAACAAACAAACAAACAAACAAAAAAAACCCAGGGCCAGGATGTAGCTCAGTTGGTAGAGTGCTTGCCTAGAATGTACAAAGTCCTGAGTCTAATCCCAGCATGTAAAAAATGGAGCATGGTGGTGCACATCTGAAATTCCAGCCTTTGGGAGCCGGAAGCAGGAGGATCATGAAATCAAGTCCATCTTTTGCTATACCTCAAGTTTAAGGTCAGCTTGAGATACATGAGATCCTGGCAAGATCAGGAAGACAAGTGGGAAGGACGTAGGTAGATCAGGGAGAAGGCACAGACTTGTAATCCCAACACTGGAAGGTTGAGGCAGGAGACTTACAAGTTCTAGGCCAGCATGGGCCATATAGTGAGAGAAAGAAGAAAAGGCATGACACATGCTTATAATCCTAGCACTCGTGAGGCAGAGACAAGAGGATCAGAAGTTCAAGGTCACCCTCAGCTACATCCTAGGCCAGTCTAGGATTCTGTCTTGGGGAGAAAGGAGGGGGTAAGGGTATGTGAATGAAAAAAAAAAAAAAAGAAATAGAACGTGACTGTCCCTAGGTATGGTGGAAGAGAACGTTTATTATAGATATGTGGGAGAGCATAGCCAAAGGCAGGGACGTCTGGGAGAGTACAGAGTGGACAGCCATGTCAGGAGAGGTAGAGGGGGAGGGGAAAAGGAGGAGGCAGAGAAGGGAACCAGGTGCAGCAGCCAGAAGGCCTAAAAAAGTAGATGAAGGGTCCAGATAACCGAAATGGTTCATTATATAGGGAAGGGCAGCCCGGACCCTGCTGGAGAGTTAGAGGGCAGGGTGGGGTCTGCCAGCGAGGAAAGTCCTGTAACAGGTAGGAAGTGAGGGATGAACCTGGAAGCCAATATCTACTTAGATATGTCAAATAGGCACTTCAGCCATTTGTCCAAAGTTTGAAAATTAACAGTTGGCAGTAAGATGGCTCAGAGAGTAGAGATGTTTGCTACCAAGCCTGACAATCTAAGTTTAGTCTCCTCACTGAGCCTCAACCTCATCTTCCAAATGAAGCACCCATCATCCTCCACAAGCTAAGAACTCAATATTCAGAAACAGAACGCCTTTATCACAGAGCCTGGATTGAGGCTAGCCAAAAAAAAAAAAAAAATATATATATATATATATATATATCTCCACCAGTCCTCTTGTGGGCTGGCTGGCTGGCTTCCTGGAGGGCTTGGCAAAGCCCTCACACTTACCCAAACTCCCGTCTACAGGTAATTAACACAGAGCAGGGCCCAAATTCCAGTGTTCTCAGGACAAATCCCCCAAGAATAACCTTTGAACTCATTAGAAACTGACAATAATAATAAAGGTTGATATAATGACTCATGTCTGTAAACCCAGCACTCAAGAGCTACGTAGAAGTTCAAGGCTTGCCTGAACTACATAGCAAAACACAGGCCACGCTGATTAGAGCCTGATCCAGAATAACCCCAAAACGGGCTGGCAAGGTGGATCAGTAAAGGTAAAGGTGCTTGTTGCCAAACCTGACACCCTGAGTTCAATCCCTGGGACCCACATGGTAGAAGGAAAGGACAAACCTACAGGTTGTCCTCTGCAGTCAGCCCTGCAGGGAGTCAAGTTCTGGCAATCCCACAGCCAAAAGCCAAATTCCAGACTCAGTCCATGTCTTAGTCAGGGTTTCTATTCCTGCACAAACATCATGACCAAGAAGCTAGCCAGTAAGGAACATTCCTCCATGGCCTCTGCATCAGCTCCTGCTTCCTGATCTGCTTGAGTTCTAGTCCTGACTTCCTTGGTGATGAACAGCAGTATGGAAGTGTAAGCTGGATAAACCTTTTCCTCCCCAGCTTGCTTCTTGGTCATGTCTGTGCAGGAATAAAAACCCGGATTAAGACAGAAGTCAAAGGATGGTCTTTGTTGTTCACTACTGTCACTGTCCTCATACACACCTGAAGAGGGCATCTGATCCCATTACAGATGGTTGTGAGCCACGATGTGTTTGCTGGGAATTGAACTCAGGACCTCTGGAAGAGCAGTCAGTGCTCTTAACCGCTGAGCCATCTCTCCAGCCCCTGCTTAAGTCTTAAAGCAACTTCTTTTTTTCTCTCTCTCTTTCTCTTTCAGTGTTAGAGAATCAAAACCCAGGATGGAAGCTAGAGACATAGCTCAGTGATTAAGAACACGTACTGTTCTTGCAGGGCTTTGCAATTACACACATGGCAGTTCACAGCAGCCTGTGACTCTAGCTCCAGGGGATCCGCTGTCCCTTCTGGACACAGGGCTCCTGCACTCACAAGTGTACACACAAACACACCCATACACACACACACACTCATACACACACACATGTAAAATCTGGTGGGTTTTAGTGTATTTATAGAATTGTGATACAGTGTGATGATCAACCTCAAGAATGTTTCCTAAGTGGGTGTACTGGCTAGTTTTGTGTCAACTTGACACAGCTGGAGTTATCACAGAGAAAGGAGCATCAATTGAGGAAATGCCTCCATGAGATCCAGCTGCAAGGCATTTTCTCAATTAGTGATCAGGGGGAAAAGGCCCCTTGTGGGTGGGACCATCTCTGTGCTGGTAGTCCTGGGTTCTATAAGAAAGCAAGCTGAGCAAGCCAGGGGAAGCAAGCCAGTAAGGAACATTCCTCCATGGCCTCTGCATCAGCTCCTGCTCCCTGACCTGCTTGAGTTCCAGTCCTGACTTCCTTTGGTGATGAACAGCAGTATGAAAGTGTAAGCTGAATAAATCCTTTCCTCCCCAACTTGTTTCTTGGTCATGATGTTTGTGCAGGAATAGAAACCCTGACTAAGACAGTCCACCTCCCTACATCGTCTAAAAAGTGGAAATTAAAACCATCTATCTACCTCTAAGGCTGAGATCTAGAAACTACTTTGAGAATCCTGCCAGACCAACCAGAAAATGGCCCATGCTTCAGTGCATAGCTAGGTCTGAGGGGAATGCTATAGAAGCATTCTATCTGTGAGCAACTCTTCCAGCCCCAAAGCTGCCAGGAAAGGCTGGGCCACGTCACTACCCGTGGTTCCTACTTGGCTCCTCCCTTTTCAGTCTAGATGAGCATGTTTACAAGCTAGTAGGGAGGAAAACCAAAGGCAGGCTGTAACGCCTTAGCTAAGATCACAGCGTAGCCCATCCCAGGCATTACCAGCCAGAACTCCCACATGAATGTCTGCAGGCAGCACACAGTGAGAGATCAACACAAGATGCCATCCCCAGATTTCTTAGTGACAAGCCAGGAAACTGGGAGCACACAATCTCATTTTAGGAAGGTATGAGTTTGAGGAACTGTAGTTTAGTCCCCTAATTTGTGGAGAACATCCCTTTAGCTCTATTCCTGCCTATACGTTCAGGGAGGCTGAACATTTGGGCATTGGCTTCCAGAAGGGAAGCCTTGGGTCTCATTGCAGGTTGCTGTCTGAGTTCTGGCAAACTGAGGAACTAGAACTTTGGCTATAGCTTGGGCCATAGCTCAGTGGTAGTGTGGTACATGGCCCTAGGTTCAATCCAGAAGGAGGAGAGAAAGAGGAGGAGGAAGACTCGACTAGGCCTGTAATCACAGTACTCAGAGGCTGAAAAAGGAGTATCACAGGTTCAAGTCTGGCAGAATTCTGGAAGCAAAGAAGGCAGATACCAGAATTCCAGAACTCCCAGAGCTACATAGACACTCTGTCTCAAAACAGACAAAAACAAAAGTAAAAGAAGTTCAGGGTCTATAGACTAAGAACCTGATCCAAACAAAACCAAACTACCGCTAACAAAAGCTCGGGCTTCAAATACTGTCCTAATGGAAGAAACTAGCTAGCTGGCTGGCTGGCTGGCTGGCGCCTGTTTACAAACTGAGAAGAGACTAGGTTGGGGAAGGCAATACTCTCACAGGTCACAAACAACCCTGGAAAGAAATGTTTCGTAATAACAATAATACAGCCATCCATGGTGATACATGCTTAGAATCCCAGCACAAGGGAGGTGGAGGCTGGGATTATCAGGAGTCCTGCCCTCTTAAACTGGAGAATCTTAAGCCCACCCACTGTCCAAGTTCTTTGGACGCTCTATCTCTCTCTCATAAGGCAACTAAGTTTGTACTGGCCTTTAGAATTGTCATCAACAATAAGCTCTCTGCAGAGGTTTTAAAGGCTGGGACCTGCCCACTGGTTCTGAGAACCAACTGCCCATCTCTCCTCCATAAGTCTGCACCACACTTTAAAGGGAAAAATGGAGAGCTTGGAGAAAGAGGCTGGGGAAGTGGTGTCCACCCACCACCCAGTTCTAGGAACTGTAGACCCTCAGTGCTTGAGGCCAAGAGTTGCTGGTACCTGTACTACCTGAGTTCTGGGTACTATGCAAGCTGTTCACCTGAGGTTAGAGATGTTGTTGGTACACACCCACCACCCAGGTTCTAGGATGCTACTGTCTATCTCTCTCATATGAGGACTTGAAAAACTTGAGAACTGGAAGCCCAGGTTCTGGGAGCCATCTACCCATCTCTCCCCTATGGAGCATCTGAGAAGTCCGCACTGGAATTGACGAACGGGAAGTTGGGCGCTTGACGTCCAAGGTCGGAGGTGTCGCTGTGCACCCACTGCCCAGATTCTAGGAGGAATCATTCGTCAATCTCCCATAGGAACACTGAGAAGTCCGCCCTGAAAGTCAGAACACTAAGCTGGACGCTCGATGCCCACCCGCCGCCCAGATTCTAGGATCGGTAGAAGCTCTCCGCCTGAGGTAGGAGATGCTGGCCCGCCCGCCGCCCAGGTTCTAGAAGCCGAAAGCCCATCTTCCAGTATTGGACTGCAGCGGAAGTCACCCGAGGTCGCTGAGCTGGGCGCGCCCTCCCGCCGCCCGCGCTCACCTGAGGCGCGCCGGCCCGCCGGGGTGGCCATGGCCGCAGGGTGAGCGCGAGACGCGGGTGGGTCCCAGCGCGCGCCGCGGTCACTGCAGCCTCGCTCCCTCCCGGCGCCGCTTCAAACCCTCCCGCATCAGCTGACATGCGCCGCGGTCACGTGAGCGGGGCGCCTGAACTGAACACGTGACAAGCGCGACCCTTTCTAAGGGGCGGGGCAGAGCCTCCCAGCAGTGCGCATGCGCCCCTCGCTGGCCGCTTGTGGACTAAAAATAGTCGCGCGGTCCTAGTGCCGATAGCAACTCTAACAAAAGGTCTGAGGGACCCACTGGCTTCTAGGTGTGGCGGGAACTGGATCCGATCTGGCTCGGCGACAGCCTTGTAACTTCTGAGTCCAGAGCTTCACCTGTTACCCTCAGTAGTGTCCGGCGATGATCCGGCGTCCTAAGCCGAAAATATCCGCCCCTCTACTCCCAGAAACCTTTTCTGTCTCCCATCTGAGCTACAAGCAAACCGTTTCCTAAACCAAATAGAACCGTATTTTAACAGTCCAAAGACTTTCTGCGCTACTGCAACAGCCTCAGTCCTATCTTTTACAGCCAGTCTCCTCCTACGGAGAGTCCAGGACCTCCAAAGAATTTCCACCTTCTAGAACCTCCTGGTGACTTCCCAAGGCTTTGCAACGACCAGAAAACTTCCCACTTAAACTGACCGCTGGTCTGCCATTCACCTCTTTATGGCAGTCTTGCTTGGAACTTGATAGTTAAAAACGCAGCTCTGCAAGGAAGACAATTTGAGTGTAAATCTAACCATCACTTCAAAACTTTCCACCGTGCCTTAAATTGTGAGCTAATTTCTATTTATTTATTTATTTATTTATTTTGGTTTTTCGAGACAGGGTTTCTCTGTAATAGTTCTAGCTGTCCTGGAACTCACTCTGTAGACCAGGCTGGCCTCGAACTCAGAAATCCGCCTGCCTCTGCCTCCCAAGTGCTGGGATTAAAGGCACGCACTACCACTGCCTGGCCCTTTTATTATTAATAATAATCAATTGAAATTTTCTTGTTCTTTGCAAAACGGGATTCACCCAGGATTACCTGCCTCCCAGAGCTGTACAAAGGATTCAATGAAATAATTCAGACCATCTCACAGTACTGGGGATGTAGCCCAGTTGATAGGGTGCTTGCTCAGCAGGCACAAACTGGGATCAGTCCCCAGCGCTGTGGAAACATGGCATGATGGCCCTTGCAGTCCAATAACATTGGTAAGTATTATAATACTTTCTCAAAAGCCAGGCATTGAGGCTAGGGAGATGGCTCGGTGCAATAGTCAGGGAGGTGGTTCACTGGCTCAGGTGCTTGCCATGAAAGCATGAAGATCTGAATTCAGATCCCTAGAATTTGTGTAAAAACTAAGGCCTGGTACCTGTAATCCCAGCATTGTGGAGGCAGAGATGAGAGGATCCCTGGGGCCTGGGGCCAACAGTTTAACCAGTCTGTGAGCCCCAGGATAAAAGTGAGGGGCTGAAGAGATAGTGCATCAGTGAGGAGAACTGGTTCTGGTAGAGGACTCGAGTTCAGTTCCCAGCATCCACATGGCAGCTGACAACTGCCTATAATTCCAGTTCCACTAGATACAATGTCCTCTTCTGACCTCCAAAGTCAACAGTCATGGGGCACAGACTTACCTGAAAGCAAAATACTTATAAATATATAATAAAAATTAAATTTTAAAAAAGTAAAGACTTGAGGAAGATGCCAACCTGAATCCCTCGCCTCTATGTGTGCATACACACAGGCACTGTCATCCACACCTACAAGTCCATATGCTGCCACCACACACACACCACACACACACCACATACACACTACACACACACACTCACACTCACACACACCACATACACACACACTCACACACACAGAGGGGGTAAGCGTGTTGGGCTGTTTAGAAGATGGATATTGAGGTCAGCTAGGTCTGTGTAGTGATACCCTACCCTCCAAATAAAGCAAAAACGTTCCTCAGGAAAAGTGATCCTTCCATCTTAATCAGAAATCTTGCTATGGTTTTAGAATGTTCCACCCTCTGTCCTTGGTTTTGAGATATTTCTAAACTAGAATTGACCAAACTGTGTTGGTCTTGTTTTCTTCTGGGACCTCAGTATTATATGTTTATTAGGGCATGATGGCTAACACCTATAATGCTAGCACTCAGGGGGTTGAGGCAAGCCTGGACTATATAGTACATTCTAGGCCAGCCTGGGTTACAAAATGAGACCCTATCTCAATAAACAAATAAACCAACACATAAGGTGAAGAGATGGTTTCAATGATTAAACTTGGGTCAGTACATAGGACCCACATGGCAGTTCACAGCTGCCCATTGCTCCAGTTTCAGGAGATCCAGCATCATCTTTTGGCTTCCCAGAGAGGCATCAGGCTTGCACATGATGCACTTACATGTGGGCAAAACACTCATACACACAAAATAAAAATTTAAATAAAATAAAGCAAGCTGATAGATGGCTTATTAGGTAAAGGCACTTGCTGCCAACCCTGATGACTTGAGTTCAATATTCAAAACCTTTATGGTAGGAAAACCAACCCCTGAAAGTTAGCTGACCTCCACACACAGATGCTATGGCACACACACAGACACGCAGACACACATACAAAATATATTTTTCAAATATATAAGAGATGGCTGAGTGGTTAAGAGTCCTTGCTGCTCTTACAGAAGGCCTGGGTTCAATTCCTTTCACCCAGATCGTGGTTTATAACCATCTGTAACTCATAAATATATAATAAGGGTTCCAATGTCCTCTTTTGCTCTGTGTGGGCACTCCATGCACACGGCACACAGATATACCTACAGGCAAAGCATGTATACACATCAAATAAAATAATTTAACATAAATCACCAAATGACAGTCTAGCTTTTCGTGACAGGCTTACTACATAGTCTAATCTCCCTGCTGCTACCTACAGAGTGCTTAGGTGACAGGCCCACACTGCTACACAGGATAACAGATGTTCGTTAAGCACATAAAATGTGTAACAGGAGTATGAAACCTGCACTCTTCCGGTGGCTTTTCAAGGGCAAGGAGGTTAGCCCAAGGATCCAGTGGGCTTGTCTCTGGTGTCCTTTAGTAGCCCCTATGGTCATCCCACTGGAATATCATCATGCCAGAAATCCCAGCACTGGAGCAAATAGCTAAGGAAAACGCCCACACAGGTTGTGTGACCTGACTAGTGTCCAGACCGAGGAGAGCAGAGACATAACAGGTGAAAAAGACTCTCTGTGGGGCCCTGTATGGTAAGCTAGGAAGCCCAGAGCCTGTGCCTTCACAGATCTGCCTGGCCTGGACCACACCCTCCATTCTCACCAGCAGCAGGAGAAACTGAAACAGGCAAGTAACAACACAGAGCCAGGAGGCAGGAGGATTTTACTGTGAATATAACACACACTTTCCTCACATCACCATAGATGCCAGTGCCCCCTTTATCCATCAGGCCCCAGCAATGCCCCTTCCTCCTTTACCCACTTGGGACTTTCTCCAGTTGGAAGGGCTGGGCTGGAACTGTCGTGAGTCGGAGAGCAGGGGTCAGTTTGGGACTTGGGTTTGGGGTCAGGACTGGGGACAAGATCGGGGTTAGGGCTGGGATCAGATTCTTGGTCAGGACTGGGTACCACATCAGGATCAGCAACATGGCCTGGCTTAGGGTCAGAAGACAAAACAAGATCGGGACTAGAGATAGATCCTGAGTGGGTCTGAAGGATGGGATTTTGGAGTGAACCCAGTACAGAAGTAGGGGCAGAACTTCGGGCAGAGCTGGCTCCAGAACTGAGGCCCAGGCCAGATTCCAGCACAGAAACAGCATCAGGACCCAGGAAAGAGATCTGCCCTGGCCTCATCATAGATACTGGGCTCAAACCAGACCCGAGGCCCAGCCCAGCTGCTGCGGCCGCTGCAGCGGCGGCAGCAGCAGCAGCGGCGGCGGCTGCTGCAGCTCCCTCATGCACACGCTTATGTTTGGTGAGGCTGGAGGCTTGGCCAAAGGCTTTGCCACAGAGCTGACAACGGTAGGGGCGCTCGCCAGAATGCACGTGGAGGTGTTGTAGGAGTGCTGAACTCTGCCCAAAGGCCTTGGAGCAGTGTGGGCAGGCATAAGGTCGCTCACCAGTGTGGATTCGGAGGTGGTGCTGCAAGTTGGAGCTCTGCCCAAAGGCTTTGCCACAGTGGGGACAGCGGTAGGGACGCTCAGCAGTGTGGGTGCGCTGATGCTGGAGCAACGCTGAGCTCTGCCCAAAGGCCTTGCCGCACTGCGGGCATGGGTAGGGACGCTCGCCTGTGTGGGTGCGCAGGTGTTTAAGTAGCGCAGAGCCCTGCCCAAAGCCTTTGGCACACACTGGGCACTTGTGGGGACGAGGGCCGCCGTGCGTGCGCAGGTGTTGGGCCAGCAACGAGCCATGACCGAAGGCCTTGCCACACACGGGACAGTGGTGTGGCTTCTCCCCACTGTGGCTGCTTCGATGCTTGAGCAGTGTGGATCGCCAGCCAAAGGCCTTGCCGCAGGCAGCACACTGGTAGGGCCGTGCACCTGTGTGGATGCCACGATGCTGGGCCAGTGTGGCGCCATGGCTGAATGACTTGCCACAGTCGGGACAGCGGTAAGGCTTCTCTCCACTGTGTGTGCGTCGGTGCTGGCTCAGCCCAGAGCTGCGACGGAAGGCTCGCCCACAATCAGGACAAGAGAACGGACGAGGTGGACTGGCAGGGGCAGGAAGCACCGCTGGACTGGTGGCCAAGATTTCGGGGGTGGCAGTGAGGCCAGAAGGAAGGGAATCCACATCTGGAGCAGCAGGGCTGGGGGTGTCATTGCTTGGGTCGAGAACTAGTGGCACCGGGCCAATCACGTCAGGATCAGGATCGAGGTCGAAACTCGAAGACATGGGATCCAGATCTTGGGAATCCAAGTCTGGCTTCCCCAAGATGGATCGTGGAGCTTCGTCTGCTTCAGGGTCCAGATCTTCTAAGCTGGCGTCTCCATCTTCTGAGACAGTGTTGAGGTCTTCTGGCTCTGGCTCAGGGCTTTCAGAAATAGGATCAGGATCTTTGGGACTGGAGTCCAGGTCTTCTGGGTCTGAGTGAAGGTCTCCATAAAGGGGCCTAAGATTCTTATGGCCCGGATTCCTAACCAGAACTGAGCGCCTCATCCTGAAAGTAGAACTGCTTGCAGCTTCTGGAACAGGACCTGCAGTATGAGGACAGGAGGTTGGTGGAGGGAGGTTCTTGGGGAGAGAGGACTGGCCATGCCACACCAAAGTCCCTGGTGAACATATACAGTTCTTGTTCTTGACTTTAACCACAGGAAGAGTCCTAACCGGTGTCCCAGCTAGGATTTGGAAGAGAAGGATCCTAGTGCTGGGACTCTCACTTTTCACCTCAAACCTGGATGGGGGCCATCTTGGGATCTTGTTCTTTTTTTTGAACAGGGGCTTGCATAGCTCCAGCTGTCTCTCAACTCGTAATCAAGGAGGATGTTAAACTACTTATACTCCTGCCTCAACCTCCTGTGCGGAAGTACAGGGAGTGCACAAGCATATTCAGCTTATGTGGTACTGGTTTCCTGAATGGTAGATGAGCACTCCACCCTCTGAGCGGCATCCCAGACCCCCATCCCGAGCTCTATGTAGTACGTGGACTTGGGTGTTATGGAAGGCGGTTCTCAGATCTGATACCCTAAATCTGGGGGAAAGGGTGTTGTGGTTCTTTTTTCATGAGGTCATGGTCTGAATTCTTGCCCCACCCTGCAAACTGGTAGATCTGGGGGTCCCTGATAAAGAGGGGAATGTGTGTGACTTGTCTTACCGAAGTAGAATGGGTAGTGGTAAGGATGGGAAGTTAAGGATACCTAGTAGTCCTTCTCTGTCACGGTGAAAACTGCAGGGCTCCTTGTTTGCTTCCAGGAAAGAATTCTAGACCTCTCTAGAATTCTAGCTTGAGTGAGATATGTTCTGTCTTAAACCAGAGGACAGGGAGTGGAAACCTGAGCTAGCAGTGGTGGCACACATCTGTTATCCCAGCATCTTTTGAGGATGAGGCTGGCAGATCTGATCAGCCTGGGCTACAAAATAATAACGTTTTTCAAAACTAAGGAGGGGTGCATACATGGCCCCCTTCTGGGGAAAGGGGCAGAAGGATCACTAAGAACTCCACAGCCAGAGGGTGGAGAGAGCAGTTAATATAGCAATTTTCCAATTGGCTTATAAGATTGTGGATTTTAACCCCTTGGTGAAGAGCCGGTGATAACTATAGCTTGGGGGGGGGCCTCTGGGGGGTTACAGAGAGAACTGGGGGGTGGGGCACAGAGGGCTGAGGAGGAATGTCTTCAAGGGAAGGGAGTTCCTGAACCACACACTCCTTGATTAGGGTATGAAGACTGTTTTAGGGAAAGAGGCAGATGTGGAGAAAGAGTAACACCTCTCTACCTTGGGGCTAAGTGAACTCTTTGTTGGGCTGGGCTCCAGGGGACTAGGGAGACCTACCTGACCCCAACCTCACAGTCAGGAGATAGTACACAGAGGGGCGCTGAGTTTCCCCCAACAGTTTCTCTACCTAGGCCCAACTGCTGGAGATTAGTGGGCAGTACCCCGGGGTCTCCGCCCAGATTTCTGGAGACAAGGTATTTTTAGATTGCCTTCGAAGGAAGCAGCCTCATGAACTCCCATCTTGAATGGAAACTCACATCTGTCTCGTAGATGTGCAGAGGGCAGGTGCACCCCGATCATCTCTTGGGAAAATGAGCTTCCAGAGCTCTACATCCTAAGACTGAATGTGGAAGATAACAATAACTGGGATTTTTCTTGGGATTCTTGAGGTAACACGACACCTCCCTTCTGAACACACACACACTATGGAGTATAAAGTCCCACATAGGAAGAACAATGCCCCAAGCTTCTCTTGGTTTCCAGAAAAAAAGAACCCCCTTCTGAAACAAGGAGGTGTTCTGTTCTGTGGGTTCCGAGCTAGCGGGCGCCTCCACCCATCCGGATCTCAGATTCACTGTAGATTAGGGGGTGGTCCCGCCGTTGGCCGGATAAACGTACTAGGCCTGAGCTCCTCCGGACCCCCTTCCCACCGCGTCCGCCACCTTGACCCCCCAAGTAGAGCGCTGGCACCATGTACTCTGCAAGGGGTGCGTAGAGATAGCCTGGGGCCGCGCCCCGCACCCTGCTCTTAGTGTTGAGGGGTCTCCTCCCAACCACCTCCCCCTTTTGTCCAGCCTTCCCCAATCCAGCCCGATCCGCTTTCGGGGTCACTCACCCGATGCCCCTCGCCCCTGCCCGGCCTGGCTGCACTCGCGCTGGCCAGCCGGTGTCTCCCCGCCCCAGGCTTGCAGGAAACCCCACCGATCGCCAGACCCGCTGGCGGCCCCCTCGGCCCAGCGGCCCCGCCAGGCACTCCCGGGGAGCGAGAGGGGCCGGCCGAGGGCCGCTGCGGGAGCTGCTGGGACTTGTAGTTCGCTCGAGCCCTCCGCGGCCGGCGCCATCGCTGCCCCCGCGCCGCCCCACCCCACCCCCCCGCCCCCGGGCCAAGCCTTTGTCCCGACCAGGGCCACCCGAGCTGGCGCGCGTCCAGTCTTTGTTTGCGCCCTACCAACCCGCGCCACCCTAACCCTCCATGCACCCATGTGACTTTTCGGGCCCCTTCTCCGACCCCCGATCTTGACTCTCCATCTGTATCTCTGTCTCCATCTGTCCATCTTTCTTCCATTCTGTCCCCTCCTCTCCATCTCTTTCATTATCTTCTTTAAAAAATGGATTCAGTGCCTATGCATGCCGTGTTGCGCATGGGGAAATCAGTAGATAAGTTCCAGGAGTCCGTTCTCTCCTTATTCCATCCCAGGGATAGAACCAGGGTCTGCAGGCTTGGCCGTGCACTTTTACATGCTGAACTATCTCTCCAGTCCTCCTTTTTTCCCCATTCTCCTTCTCTACCGTAATTTATTTTTTCCTCTTTTAATTTCTTTGCCTCTGGCCCAGTCATTTTCTCTGCCTCTGCCTTTTGTCTCTGCCTACCTTTGTCTTGCCTTCTTTTTCATTTCTCTATCTTGTTTCAAACACCAGCTATCATGATACTCAAATTATATAAGCAAGAGGCCGGGGGAGGGTGTGCTTTGAGAAGGCCTGCAATTTAAATATGCACTTGTCTTTTCTTCATCTAGTATTATCTCAGAAAGTTTAGGGCTGTCAAAATGGCTCAGTGGGTGATGGTTTGTGGTAAGACAGGTGGTTAGAGAGGTGACCCAGTCGGTAAACTGCTTGTTGCAGAAGCTGAAGACCTGGCTTGAGATCTCTGTCACCTATGTGGAAGGACAGATTCAGTGGTGGGTATCTAGAATCCTAGCTTTGAGGTGGCTGAGGCAAGAAGACCCAAGGGCTCACTGGCCAGCCAGTCTAGCTGAATCAGTGAGCTCCCAGGGTCATTGTGAGACTGTGTCTCAAAAAGTAAGGTTGGAGGGACAACCAAGTGGCTTAGTGGGTAAAGGTGCTTGGTGAAAGGCCAAGGACCCGAGTCTGATTCCTTAGGACCAACATGGGTGGAAAGATCAAACTATTTTCTAACCTCCACATGGAAGATATACACACACCACTACATAAATAAATGCAATTTTAAAAAATTAAAATAAGGTGGGACCCATTGAGGAAGACACCTGAAGTCAATCTCTCTAGTCCACATATATGTGTAAGTACAAGTTCTCCCCCTCCCCTGTCTCTATCACACAAGTGCACACACACAGAGTTTTTGTTGATAGTAGAATCTTTCACTAATTTTAGGTAACCTTTTGCCCTCTGATCCTTCCATTTTCTCAGCTTCCTATTCAAATGACAGGTGACACCAGAGGCAGTCCAGGAGGCTGGACCAAGAGCTGATTTCTGGAAGACGTTAGCCAGGACCAAGGAAGGCTCTAGACCACACTTTAAAGCCCCAGCTCCCTCCACCGCAGGGGGAATGAAAACAAGCCCAGGGGGATCTGGCAGCTGGACTCTGGATGTTGCTGCCTGAGTATAAACAGTGGTCACAAAGAGAAATTAATGGTACAGCAAGGCTACCCTCTGACCAAAGCTGAATTAAGATAGACACAAGAATAGGTTGCAGCTAGAACAATGACCACACATCTCCTCTTGTCCCCATAACACACATGACTGCCCGTTTGCCAGCCATAACCCACACTACTTTCAACCCACCCACATCGCTGAGATAAAAGTAGCTGGAATCCCAGCCACAGACTGGGATTAACCATAACCATGGCACTAACCATAATTTTCCCTAAAACTACCCAGCCTGAGTCCATGCCACCCACAGAAGTCTCCCAACACCCCCTTCCAGAGAGCACCCTCTTTTCCCCTTGAGATCAGTCTCACTGTACACAGATATTAGTCTCCTCCCTCCCTTCCCTCCTCTTTTCCTCTACAAGGTCTCTTGTAGCCCAGGTTGACCTCAAATTTACTATGTAGCTGAGGATGTCCTTAAACTTCTAATACTTTTGCCTCCACCTTAAAAAAAAAAAAGATTGATTTATTATATGTAAGTACACTGTAGCAGTTTTCAGACACTCCAGAAGAGGGCATCAGATCTGATTACAGATGGTTGTGAGCCACCATGTGGTTGCTGGAATTTGAACTCAGGACCTCTGGAAGAGCAGTCAGTGTGCTTAAACACTGAGCCATCTCTTCAGCCCCCCGACCTTGCTTTTTTTTTTTTTTTTTTTTTTTAATTACATTTATGGGGCTGTTAAGATGGATTGGCAACTCTTGCAGAAGACTCAGATTTAGTTTCCAGTACTTACATGGCAGCTCACAACCCTCTGTAACTCCAGTTCCAGGGGATCTAACATTCTCTTCTGGCACCAGGCATACACACAGCACACATACATACATGTAAGCAAACACTTATATTCATAAAATAAATATTTTTTTAAAGATTTATTTATTGATTATATATAAGTACACTGTAGCTGTCTTCAGACACTCCAGAAGAGGGCGTCAGATCTCGTTATGAGATGGTTGTGAGCCACCATGTGGTTGCTGGGATTTGAACTCCAGACCTTTGGAAGAACAGTCGGGTGCTCTTACCCACTGAGCCATCTCACCAGCCCATTTTTTTTTAAATAAATATTTTTTAAACAATGTGTTTATTGTAGAGAAGGCTTCAGTGAGTGCCCATATGTGCAAGTCAGATGACAGACAACACAGGAGAGTCAACGTTCTCCCTCTTTCATAAGAGTTCCAAGAAATGAACCCAGGTTACCAGGTTGGCAGGAGGTGCCTTTATCCACTGACCAATCCTATCACTCCCTAACACTTGGGAGATAGAGGCAGGAGCAAAAGCAACTAAAAACAAAATGTTCTTGGGGCTGGAGAGATGGCTCAGTGATTAAGAGGCATGAGCCAGCACTGCCTGGCCAGTTTTGACTTTCAACTAGATAGATGGTCTGCTGCTAAGAGACAGGACCCAGTAACATTTGGCCCAATTTGGCACAATTGAAAAGATTGTGATGTGGCCAGGCATGGTGGTGCACGTCTTTAACCTAAGCACTCAGAGGGGAGAAGCCTGCCAGCCTGATCTACACAGTGAGTTAAAAAAGAAAAAAAAAGAGGTGAAAGCCAGAAGGATGGCTTAGTGGGTAAAGATGCTTGCTGTCAAACCTGACAGCGGCCTGAGTTCAATCCCCCTCCTTACACACATTGTAGAAAGAGAAAACCAACTCCACAAATTTTCCTCTGGTCTCTACCCAGCAACCTGCATTAAGTAAATTTGTGTAGACAAAATAAAACAAAATGGGGCTGGAGAGATGGCTCAGCAGTTGAGAGCACTGACTGCTCTTCTAGAGGTCCTGAGTTCAATTCCCAGCATCCACATGGTGGCTTACAACCATCTGTAATGGGATCTGATACCCTCTTCTGGTGTGTCTGAAGACAGCAACAGTGTACTCACATTAAATAAGTAAATAATCTTTTAGAAAATAAATAAAACAAAACACTTTTGTTTTGTTTTTTTGAGACAGAGTTTCTCTGTATAGCCCTGGCTGTCCTGGAACTCACTTTGTAGACCAGGCTGGCCTCGAACTCAGAAATCTGCCTGCCTCTGCCTCCCGAGTGCTGGGATTAAAGGCGTGCTCCACCATGCCCGGCTCTCTCTCTCTCTCTCTCTCTCTCTCTCTCTCTCTCTCTCTCTCTCTCTCTTTAAAAAAGATTTATTTATTATTATATGTAAGTACACTTTAACTGTCTTCAGACATTCTAGAGGAGAGCGTCAGATCTCATTACAGATGGTTGTGAGCCACTATGTGGTTGCTGGGATTTGAACTCAGGACCTTCAGAAGAGCAGTCAGTGTTCTTAACCACTGAGCCATTTCTCCATCCAGCCCCCAGAAGTCTTTTCTCAAAAAAAAAAAAAAAAAAAAGTGGACAGTGGTGCTCTGAAGAGACAGAGACAGCATAGCAGTTAAATACTCCTTGCTTCCCTTGTAGAGGAACAGAGTAAGATTTCCAGCATTCACATAAAGTGGTTCACAACCCTAGGAGAATGAAAACATATGTGTGTGTGTGTGTGTGTGGTGTGTGTGTGTGTGTGTGTGTGTGTGTGTGTGTTTCTAGACAGAGTTTCTCAGTGTTGCAGCCCTGGCTGTCCTGAAACTCTCTTCATAGACCAGGCTAGCCTTCAATTCACAGAAATTTGCCTGCCTCTGCCTTCTGAATGCTGAATTAAAGGCATGTACCATCATGCCTAGCGCATATATATATATATATATGTGTGTGTGTGTGTGTGTGTGTATAAAATGTGTGTATGTATATATATATATATATATATGTATATATATATATATGTGTGTGTGTGTGTGTGTGTGTGTGTGTATAAAATGTGTGTATGTATATATATATATATATGTATATATATATATATATATTTTAATATATGCCCATATATGACCTGAATAGTTCCTGTCCCTGGAGCCCTAGGACTATTCCACACTTAACATCCCTTCTCAATGCCTCTGTCCAACTAGTGTCTTCTATTTTTTTATGTCAACTACTTTAAAGATTTAAAAAAAAAGATTTAGGTATTTTTATTTGTACGTATAAGTGTTTTACCTGCATGTATATCTGTGTATCACATGGATGTAAGTGCCATAAGGGCCATTGGAACTGGAGTTACAACTGGTTGTGAGCTACCACGTGGGCTCACATGAGAATTGAGGTACCCAGGTCCTCTGGAAGAGTAGGCAGTGCTCTTAACCACTGAGACATTTCTCCTGCATGACTGATTTTTAATTTTTAATTAGGTGCCTATGCTCATATCTCTGTGTGTTTGCATATGTGAGTGCAGTCTGCTCAGAAGGTAGGGCGGTGGATCCGCTTGGGCTAGAGTCACAGGTGAGCTATTAGACATGAGTGCTGAGAATTGAACTCTGGTTATCTGCAAGAGCAGCTGGTGCTCTTAACCAGTGAGCCATCTTCGGTCCCACCATCCATGCTTTCTGTGTCACTCAAACATCAGGAAAGTCTGCTCAACTGTCTTATGTTTTGTCTTTTTTTTTTTTTTAATTCGTTTATTTTATGTATATGGGTACACTGTTGCTATCTTCAGACACACCAGAAGAGGGCATCTGATTCCATTACAGATGGTTGTGAGCCACCATGTGGTTGCTGGGAATTGAACTCAGGACCTCTGGAAGATCAGTCAGTGCTCTTAACAGCTGAGCCACCTCTCCAGTCCCATGTTTTGTCTTTCATTCTGGCTTTTTCATGTTGGGGGTCTTGTTCTATAAAACTGGTACTCACTAGGTAGTTCAGCCTAGGCTTAGATTCTCCATCCTCTTACCCGAGTCTCCAGGTATGT
This sequence comes from Mus musculus, assembly GCF_000001635.26. Taxonomy (NCBI): domain Eukaryota; kingdom Metazoa; phylum Chordata; class Mammalia; order Rodentia; family Muridae; genus Mus; species Mus musculus. The sequence continues at coordinate 3,487,729 of NC_000074.6, read as the reverse complement.
TGCACCAGGTATGACACAGCTGCTATGGTATCTTTATGAAGTCATTCTTTCTAGTGCATCCCCTTCTACTGGCCCTTCTCCAAGCCTCCCCTTTCATGATAACTGCTGGAGAGGGCAAGGTGACCTCTTTGTTAGTTACTTGGCACATCACTATGAGAAGTATATAGCTCATAAAAACTCAACAGTTCAGTGTTGTAGAGACGGCTCAGCCATTAAGAGCACCTTTACACCTATGAAACTGTGTCAACCACATTTAGGGTCTTCTTTCCTCAACTAACCTAATCCAGAAACTCTCTTGAAGACACAATTAGAGGTTTGCTTCGTGGCTACTCTAAATTCTGTTAAGGGCAGGCAAGATGGCTCAGTAAGTAAAGGCTTTGCCACAAAGTTTGGTTCCTGGGGATCTGAGATCAGTTCCCTGGAACTCATATGTGGAAGGAGAGAACCCATTCTTACAGATTGGGCTTCTGACACCCCTCCCCCACCGTGGCATGTGCACAATCACACACAAACACATCAGTGCAAAATAAAGTAAAAGATACCATCTGTCAATTTGACAATCAAGTGACATTTATTGCTGACTCAGGCAAGGATACATAGGGATCTGGGGGCCCCGAGGATCTGCTTTCTCATGCCAGCAGCCAAGGTACTTGGGTGTGCCCATTGGCAGATGGCTCTCATGCATGCTACTTAGCTTCTGGACCAATGGGCCCTGGTACTTGAAGGGATACTCGTCTTGATTCTGAGTAGAGAAGAAACGTTGTCTGCCCAGTGGGGGCTCTATGTGACTGTATTTGCACTGTGAAGTCAAGGTAGGCAGTTAGCCAGACAGTCCTGTGGTTGCTGACCCACCCTGGCCACCTCAAGACCACTCTGGTGAGGACATTGGAGGGTGAGAAGAGGCTCAGTCAGGAGAGAGAGAGAGAGAGAGAGAGAGAGAGAGAGAGAGACTCTTAGCTTGATCCTCAGCATTGAAAAGATTATTTTTAGCGTGTGTTTGACTGGTGCTTGAACGCTGTGTTGGAGAACCTAAGTTTGACCCTTGGGGCCCCCATGCTAGAAGAACAGTACTGAGTACTACAAGTTGTCCCCTGACCTTACCATATATACCATGGCACATGTATGTCCATGGGTGCACACACACACAACCCACTAAAATTAAATGCCATAAAAATTTTAAAAAAATTATTTTAAATGGTCCCTGGAATGACCCCATAGGACTTTGGATGGTCCTAGGTAGCTTCTGAAGCGAACTCTTCTTTGAGCCTTAAACCCTGTTAGGCAATAAATGTATCCCAGTTGTTATGAACCTGAGCCTTGGAAGAAACTAGGTATGATCTTGAAGCTGGGTTGTCATCAGCAAGATCGTTGAGTTCTAAATTGTGGTGCATGCCTGAAACCTCAGCACTGGGGAGGTAGAGGCAGGAGTTCAAGATCATCAGCAGCCACGCGGGGAATTCCAGGCCAGCCTGAACTAGAAACCTCCTCTCAAGAGGAGAGGGGAGGGAGAGAGGGGGAGGGAGAAAGAGAGAGGGAGAGAGGGGAGGGAGGGAGGGGGGAGAGGGGTAGATAGAGAGGGGCAGGGAGAGGGGGGCAGGGAGAGGGGGAGGGAGAGAGAGGGAGGGAGGGAGGGAGGGGAAGGGAGAGGGTGGGGAAGTGGGAGGGGGAGAGGGATAGAGACGAAGGAAAAAGAGACAGCGACACAGACACACAGACACACACACACTCAGAATGAGAGAGAGAATGTGTATGTGTGTGTGTGTGTGTGTGTGTGTGTGAGAGAGAGAGAGAGAGAGAGAGAGAGAGAGAGGAGAGAGAGAGAGAGAGAGAGAGAGAGAGAGAGAGAGAGAGAGAGAGACTGACTCTTGGCTTGATCTTCCAGCACTCATTTGGCCCTAGGCCACTTAACTGTGATTCTGGGGTTAACACTAGTTTGAGAGATGCTGATGAGGGAGGGGGATGATGCATCCCTTTCCCATGGCTCACCTTCTGTAACAAATCTTCAGTGATAGAGGCTCGAACTATTCCATGCGGCTTCATCATCATTTGGTTCGTGGTGAAAAAGTCTAATTCTGAGATTTGGGTTTGGGGAAAGGTGGGGGGTAGGAGGGGTAGAGAAAACGGAACAGGAGAAATATTAGGGACTAAATGAGGGAGATTCAGGGCTCGAGTTGAACAGAGACTGAGGGTTGTCTGAAGTGTGGGCGGGGTCAGAATACAGGGGGGTCTGAAGGGCGGGGCCAGAGAGGGCTCTGTGCAGAGCCTCCTCAGAGGAAGGAGGTAGATATGGATGAGGGAGAGGATCGTTGGCCACATCAGAGGGTTGGAGTTACACAAGGCGAGGTACCACAGCCTGGAAGATGGGAGTTGTCAATCCAGAGTGGAATCAATTCAAGGAAGGTGGTGATAGGCATTTTGAGGGGCAGGACTTTGGGAATGGGGTGGGACTTTAGGAAGGGGAGGAACTTGAGGATGTGGGTGGGGCTTGAGGGAGCAGCCTTTGGAGATTGTTATGGAGTCTTCATAAAAAGTAAGTAGTGGGCTGGTGAGATGGCTCAGTGGGTAAGAGCACCCGACTGCTCTTCCGAAGGTCCGGTGTTCAAATCCCAGCAACCACATGGTGGCTCACAACCATCTGTAAGAAGATCTGACTCCCTCTTCTGGAGTGTCTGAAGACAGCTACAATGTACTTACATATAATAAATAAGTAAATATTAAAAAAAAAAAGAAACCCTTACTCAAAAAAAAAAAAAAAGTAAGTAGTGCCAGGTATGGTGGCGCACGCCTTTAATCCCAGCACTCGGGAGGCAGAGGCAGGCGGATTTCTGAGTTCGAGGCCAGCCTGGTCTACAAAGTGAGTTCCAGGACAGCCAGAGCTATACAGAGAAATCCTGTCTCAACACCCCCCCCCCAAAAAAAAGCAAGTAGTTGGTGGCTCACGCCTTTAATTCCAGTATTCAGGAGGCAAAGAGTCAGGTGGATCTCTGAGTTTGAGGGCAGCCTGGTCTACAAAGGGAGTTCCAGGACAGCCAAGGCTACACAGAGAAATCATGGCTCAAAAAAACCCAAAAAACCCAAACCAAAAAAAAAAAAAAGATGGGGGATAAGTGTCCAGGGGCAGAGCTTTCAATTATGGGCAGAGCCTCTGGAACAGCAGCAGGTTTTTGGAGATAGAGAGGAATGGTCAGGTCTGTGGGAATAAGGAGGGAATTGGGGCTGCGGCCATTAGTACTGGTGCGGTGCTTTCAGATGGAAGGGGCATGAGGTGTTTTTTCCATCAAGAAATAGGCCTTCCAGTGATAGAGTCAGGTCTTTAGTGTTAAAAGAGGGGAATGAGGTGCGGGAGGGCTTCAGAGAGGGACAGGCTTTTCTGGATTTGGGGAAGAGGGAGGTTTCAGTGATGGGAAGAGCTTTGAGGAACCAGGGAGGATCTTTGGGGATGGGGCGGGTCTCTCAGAAGGGTAGCTCACACTTACCACCTGTGCCCTCAGGGAGGTTACTCTCCAACAAAGAGAACTTGAGGGTTCTTTGTTTTATGGGGGTAGTCGGAGGGCAATAGTCTGAGCTCATGGAGGTTTGGAAGAAGTTTCCGAGCAGCTTTGAGTCTCCCAAGATTATGTGATCCTTCAGTTTCTCATGGGACACCTGTCGGCCAGGAGGCTGTGTCGCAGGAGGTGGCTATAGGAATACAGGTTTCTAGGTATCTCCAGTCCAGGGATTGGAGCCCTGGGAGTCATTCTGTGCCATGTGGATAGCTACCACCCTCTGGATTCCAGATGGGCTTAAATTGTGGGTTATTGTATTTTATAGATAGAACCATCGAGGCTGATATTTGTGTATGTCAAAGCCAGGACCTGTGGTCTACTCTGAGCTCCACATCTTGTTCTGCCTTTAAGACCCCCCTTCTCCCCCACGAGGGCACACCGGCAGACCGCCGCCTTCTCCCTTTTCCTGCTGACCTCACCGTAGAAGAACTTTGAGGAGGTATGGAGGCTGCCAGGGCCAGGGCACCAGTTTCCTTTCAGGATGTTTGACTCCGGAGTCTTATCATGGTGAAGAACAAAAGGCTCTGCCAGGGGAGGGGTATGTCAGTGTTAAGCCCTAGAAACAAAGCTGCAAAGGGAGCCAGGGTTGGAGTGGGCACAGTAGGCTCTCACCTGGCTCTTTGGAGTAGAAGTAGTCATTCATGGTAGTTCTGTCATGGAACAGGCGGTCTCCAGGACCAACGTTCACCTGGTGGATGTGGGCTGCAGCCTGGACCTTGTCATACCTCAGGCAAAGTAAGTTAGGATCAAGGTAGGTCCCCAGAATTTTCCATAAAGGTGATAGGTTCGAGTGAACCATGGCTAAGCCTGGGGTGCACTAATTAATATTTGTGTAAGTTTTTGAGATAGTCTCACTACATAACCCTGGCTGACCTGGAATGCTCCAGATCTACTTGTCTCTGCCTCAGAGTTGTGTCGGTTAGTTTTTGTCAACTCAACACAAATTAGAATCACCCAGAAAGAGGTACCCTCAGCTGAGGAATTGTCTCAATCAGATTGGTCTGTGGTGCCTGTCTGTGGGGCATTTTCTTCATTAATGATTGGTGTGGGAAGGGCTGGGCCTCTGTGGGTGGTGTCACCCCGGGCTGATGGTTTGGGTTGTATAGGAAAGAAGGCTGGGAAACAGGCCAGTAAGCAAGTGGCATTTCTCCATGGTTTCTGCTTCAGTTCCTGCCTCTCGGTTCTTTCTTGAGTTCCCATGACCTTCCTCAGTGATGGAGTATAACCTATAAACCAAACACTTTCCTTTTGTAAGGAACACGATGTAAACAACATAAGGAAAGGATACCATGGCTGAATGTAACCGTGGAAACCAAGCCTAGTGTCCGAGCGTGAGTATGATAAAGTTGAAGTAAGGTAAATGCTCAATGAAGTAATGTGGAAACGCCTTAATTATGATTGGCTAAGTGTAGCTTAAATATCCCGGTCTGGCCACCACATCTCACTTGCTTCCGGAGTCCCACGGAGATGTCGAGTCCACCGACCAACCAGGATGCCCGCCGAGCCCGGACCTAGGACCGAGCTCCAGCTGAACCCGAAATCAGAACACGTCGTGAACCTTACCTGATGCGCCACCGCCGCCAAGCCAGGCTATGACATCGGGCCAGACCGGGGTATTTAAGCTACAATTAGCCAATCATAATTAAGGCGTTCATACATTCAACTTTATCGTACTCTCGCACACACTCTAGGCTTGGTTTCCATGGTTACATTCAACCAAGGTATCGTTTCCTTATCTTGTTCACATATCGTTCCTTTCACCTTTCAAAGTTGCTTTTGACCTTGGTGTTTATCAGAGCCACAGAAAACAAAGCAGAACAGGAGTTCCAGAATTAAAGGCATGTGTCATCTTTTAATTTAATAAAATTGAAAATTTAATAAAAGGCATGTCCAGTCTTTTATTTTTAAAGATTATTATTTTGTGTGTATGAGTGTTTGCCGGTCTTATGTAAGAATATCACATGTATTCCTGGTGCCCACGGAAGCCAGAAGAGTGTCAGATCTCTAAGAACTGGGGTTACAGATAGGAATAAAACTCGGCTCCTCTGCAAGAGCAGCAAGCACTCAACTTCTGAGCCATCTCTCCAGGCTCTTACTAGGAAGCCTTGGCTGGCCCAGTACTAAGTAGACCAGGTTAGCCTCAACCTCACAGTAAAACACACTGTTTTCTTTGCCTCCTGTAGGCATAATGCTTTTGTGCACTGTGTAAAGATTATCCTTGTTTTAGACAAATGCTGATTTCTCTGCCCCCATATCATGTTGCAATCCAGACACTGCATTGTAAAGCTTATTCTAACTATTTCCTGTTTCAATGTTGTGTAAACATTGTGCCACATGCCGATCAGCCAATGGCTGGGCAGAAGAGAGAATAGGGCGGGACTTTCACTTGTCAGGGGAAGGAGGGAAGGAGAGAAGAAGAGAAGAAGAGAGGGAGGGAGGGCGCATGTGCACGTGCTTGCATGCAAGCTACCATGTGGATGATGAGAGGAAAGGAGAGGATTTGCTACAAGAAAGGGTTCCAGAAGCGATACCATGGGAACACAGCTGGAGCAGAGAGCACCCAGACCACTACTAAAATGCAAGTATCTTGGGGATTTTGGCTGGGATGGAGCCAGATAAGTTTAGAGAATTAGAAGAGATCAATGGCTGCCCAGTTATTGTTCCATAAAGCTTGATTAGAGAAATCTTATCGTCTTTTTCTCATTTAATTGGGAGCTATCCAAGATAGAGAAAAATCATCAACTTTTAAAAATTCATTTTTCCCTCAGAGCTCGTGTCTCTAGCTGCATATGTAGCAGAAGATGGCCTAGTTAGCCATCATTGGGAAGAGAAGCCCCTTGGTCTTGCAAACTTCATATGCCCCAGTACAGAGGAACGCCAGAGCCAAGAAGTGGGAGTGGATGGATAGGGGAGCGGGGGGGGGGGGGGGGCAGGGAACTTTCGGGATAGTATTTGAAATGTAAATAAAGAAAATATCTAATAAAGAAGAAAAATTTCATTTATAGCCTTCCAAGTTCTGGGATGTAGGGCATTCACCACCACATCCAACTTCCCTTTTTAAAAATGTTTTTATTTGCCAGGTGGTAGTGACTCACTCCTTTAATCCCAGCTGCTCAGGATGCAGAGGCAGGCAGATCTCTGTGAGTTTGAGGCCAGCCTGGTCTACAGAGAGTGTTCCAGGGCAGCCAGCGCTACATTTAAAACAAAACAAAACAAAACAAAAAAACCAAAAAACTAAAAACAACAAAAAAGTTTTTTTTTTTTTAATTTATTCTTCATGTGCTTGGGTATTTTGCCTGCATGTATATCTGTACACAACATTCATGCCTGGTGCCTGAGAAGACAAGAGGACGGAGTCAGATTTCCCGGAACTAGAGTTAGAAACAGTTGTGAGCTGCCATGTGGACACTGGTTATCAAGCTTGGGTTTTCTACAACAGCAGGCAGTATTGTTCATCAAGGAACAGTGCTCCCGTGTGTATGTGCCCCTGTGTGTAGGTGCTAAGAGAGGGTGTTGGATCTCCTGGAACTGGAGTTACAAGTTGTTGTGAGCTACCATATGGACGCTGAGAACAAAACTTTGGTTCTCTGCCAGAGCAGCAAGTGATCTATGTAAAAGTAACTTTTGTTCGCCTGATGTAATTGTTCCAGGTTTTCTGCCTCTGTCTGCTAACCTAGGCCTAATTGTGAAAGCTTCTAGCCTCAGTATAATCTAATCTAGGCTTAAAGTGTTTTTAGCCTCTGAGACTTACTGCTGAAAAAGTTCACTCTTTCTTGTTCTTACTGACCTCTGGCTGGCTGGATCAACTCAGCTGTCCTGGCTCAAACTCCTCCCTAGGCTGAGTGATTAAATCTGGTTTCTTTCTCAGCCTCTGACTGAATTGCTTTGCTTGGCCTTCAACTCTCAGTCTGTTATGATTCTCTGGCTCCTTCTGTCTTTACCTGTGTCTATCTCGTTCTCTCTTCAGCCTGTCTCTGAAAAACTCTCTCAGTAAAACTACCTCCTCCTTCTCTCCCTCTGGACTCCCTCTTACGTTGCTTCTCTATCCTCTCTCTTCTTGAGAGAGTTGGGCATATCCTGTTCTGCCAAATCTTTCTCTGATTTGTCACTCAATTAATTAGACATCACTTTCAAACATGGGTGCTTCCTTCTACAAACTAACTTTCCTTTATTGTTTGGGATTAAAGGTTAGGATTTAAGGTAAGCCATGCCCACAGCTAGAAACAGCTTTTCTTTTTTGTTTGTTTGTTTGGTTTTGGTAAATAACACAATCTTGGGGGTTTACAGTGTGATCAACTATCCTGCAACTCTCTTAACTATGAAACACCTCTCTTCCTGATTTTGGTGCTTTGGTATATGTGTGTCATATACACACAGGGTATATGTGTGCCTAACTCTGTGTGCACATGTACCTGCCTGTGTTTTTGCCATGGTGCCCATGTGGAGGTCAGAGGAGAACTTATGGAGATCTGTTCCTTCCTTCCGCTATGTGGATTCTGGGGATTGAATTCAAGTAGGTATCAGGCTTGCTGTCAAGCACTTTAACCATTGAGTCATCTCATTGGCTCACGCCTTACTCCTTCTGAGACAGAGTCTCACTGAACTTGGAGTTAGGCTGGCTGTTGACAAGCCCCAGTCATTCCGCTTGTCTGTGTGCATCACTCCATGGGGATGGCAGGCACATGGCCACAGCCAGCTTTTTAGGTAGGTGCTGAGGATTTGAACTCAGACCCTCATCCTCAGGCAGTGAGCCATCTTCCCAGCAGGTGCTTTGGTAGGCAATGTGATGCCGTGGTGGAGCTTGGGATGAACAATTTTAAGGCAAGCAAAAGTTAAGGAGCCCTGAGTAGTACACCCAACATGTTGCCGAAAGCCAACTGGGGGGGAGAGAGTGGCCTTTGTACCTGTATGGGGACAGCCCCTGAGGTGTGTAGGTCTGCTTCACGAGGGAACACAGGGGACTATAGCCAACCTTGCTGTCTCCTAGGTTTACACTGGAGGAGGCCTGAGAACAAAGTAAGGTGAAAGGTCAGAACTACCCTGGTTGCCATGGCTACCACCCACTCCCAGCAGAGCCAATGCCACCTTGATTTACCCTCTTACACATCAAGGCTGGTGGGCTTGGGAGAGCTTGGAACTGCTTCTTGTAGGAGGTGTCTTTCTGTCCCTTGTAGTTCCACTTCAGGGTGTTAGGACCCCCTAAGAAAGAAGAATGAGAAGGGCGTGGGAGAGAATGGGATTGATTTTTCTGCAGCCTTAAGGCCACCTGGAACTCTACCCACAGGAAGGTAAGTTGGGCAACCATGATCATTAGAGGCTGGAAGATCTCTCAGATAAAAACAAAACAAAGAACTAAAAACAGTGTTAAAAGAGGGGGAGCTGTTGAGATGGATGGTGGGTAAATGTGCTTGCTGCCAAGCCTGATGACCGGGGTTAGATCCTTGAGTTCCACATGGTGAGAGGAAAGAAATGCCTCTTGTAAGCTGGCCTCTGACATCCACACTCACACCCTGGGGCATGTGCACATACATATAAACATGATAAATGTAAGAAAAAATATGGCCACCAAGTACGGAGACAGGTACCTAGGCTAAGGTTATCCCCCTTCCCTTTCTCTCCCTTCCTCTATCCTCTCCTGCCTCCACCCCAGACAGGGTCTCATGTAGTCCTGGCTGGCTTCAGACTTTTCACATAGTTGGAGATGACCATGAACTGATAACCCTGCTCTGTCTCCTTACAGTGCTAGCTTACAGGCTTGGCCTCCATGCCAAGGCTCCTCCCCTCTTTCTTCTGAGCTTGGCCACCATGCTTTTCTGTGTGCTGGGTCATAGGCTTAGCTTAGGCTGAATTAAGCCTTTCACTCATTTTATACCCTTGAGGCGCAGAGACTTGAAGCCTGATAGAAATGAGGGCGTGGTAGCTGGACCACAGTAGAGCACTTGCTCTGTATATGCTCTGAGCATATTGGAGTATATCTGACACCTTGAATTTGGTGTTCAACAGGAAAAAGAAAAGAAGGTTGGGGACACTCAGTAAAGCACTGTTGGGGAGACGCAGTAAAGCACTTGTCCCACAATCATGAAGACCTGGGAGTCCACACAAACAATTCAGTGATGGTGGCCCACGTCTGTGGTCCCAGCCTAAGGAGGCAGATCCCAGGAGCTTGCTAGCTACCCAGTGTAGCCTACTGAGTAAGCTCCAGGCCAAATGCACACCCTGTTTTATGAACTGAGAAACTAGCTCTGGAAGCCAGGCCCTCCTCCCATTTTAGACCTCAGCATGCCTGCCTTAGAGTGTTCTCCAAGGGTGGGATGTCCCCCTAACTCTGACAAGAAGCGAAAAGCAGCAAGAGCAAGAGAGCCCAAGAATGGAAACATGTACTGGAGAACCACTAGAAGGTGAACCATTGCCAACAGACATTGCTATTGCTCATCTCGTGATGGAAAAGCCCTTGCGGTAGGGAAGCAAGCTCGCAGTGCAGAGACAGACAGCTCAGTCAGGAACTCCCTCTGACTGCTTCAGCTTCCCCAGTCTCCTCACCCCCTCTTTCTCTCTGCAGACCAGCCTGTCCTGGAATTCACAGGAATCCATCTGCCTCTGCCCCCACCCCCAGACAGGGTCTCATGCTGGAGTAAAAGGCATGTGTCACCATTCTGTAAGTTTCTGCTGCAGGTCGTTCCCAGCTGTTGTTGGTTGGAAGCCTTGCCTAAGGGGAAGTTGCTCTGCCTGGGACTGTCTGGGTGAAGGGCTCCAGGTGCCTACCTTGGTGAGCATTCCCTACCTTGGTGGGTCTCTGCTGGATTCTTTGAGCACCCAATACGAGGATGTTTTACTAGTTAAGGCTAGTTACTACAGTTGCTTTTTTTTTTTCCTGTTATTTTTAGCTTGCTATATACTAATCTCACTAGTTCAAAACCAAAAGAATGGCTATCATGGTTCATTCTCTGGACCCACAAAGGTGGAAGGTGTCTGAGCTCTCACACCAGAGGTTGTCCTCTAACTGATATAATCACACCCAAACACACACAAAAGAAGCAAATAGAAACAACCCCCACCCCCACCTCACCCCCAAAGCCCAACTCAAAGGGAGTTCTCTTACTGACAGCAACTACAATTGTACTGGAGACATTGCCAGAAAATTCCAAAAACCCTCGGGCCTTGTATATCACCAATTCAGTGCTCTACCACCGAGCAACATCCCTAGCCCTTTTTATTTGGGGAACTTTAATAAGTCACCGAGGCTAGACTTGAACTCATGCTGTAGCCAAGACTTGTCTCGAACTTCTATTTCAGCCTCTGAAGTGCAGAGACTACAGGCATGCACAATCATGCTTGACTGTAGTTGTTGTTGTTGGGGTGTGTGTGTGTGTGTGTGTGTGTGTGTGTGTGTATGTATGATAGAGAGGGAGAGGGAGAGGGAGAGGGAGAGAGAGAGAGAGAGAGAGAGAGAGAGAGAGAGTGAGTTAGAGATATGGGATCTTAGAAAACTTGATCTTTCTGTCTCCACTTCCTCAACGCTGAGATGATTGCTGTTGGCCTAGTTTACCTAGTGCTAGGGTGGAATACAAGGGTATCGTGCATGCTAAGTAAATATTCTACCAACTGAGTCACATCCTTAGCCCTGGAGGTTTTAGCAGCAGCATCTCTACCGGTTGGCAGCTAGAAGCATTTTCCTCTCTATGTTGACAAGTGACCATTTATGGTAGGGTGGGGGGCAAGGGGCGACGACTCGACTCTGAGTGCCTTTGGGTACAACATGGCTAGGGAATATGCTCACCTAGATGGCTGCAGGGCACACAAGGCTGAGGGGTGATGGCATCATAGGGCGGATAGTGTGCCTGGTACGAGGTGAGCGGCATGCGCAGCTGCTTCCTGTCCCCCGAGGGCATTGAATCCCGGTCAAAGAGGAGGCGTGCGCTTCGGATGTCCAGGCGGGCGCTTGGTGGTAGCTCTGGCCAGCCATAGTCAGTACGTGCAATGGACAAGTTGAGACCAGGACGCATATCCGCGTGCAAGTGCAGATTGCTTATCTGCATGGCTTGCGAGTGCTCAATTGCTCGCTCCCGTAGCTCATCTTGCGACTGTAACGTGGGCGGTGGCGAGAACGCACGGCGCATCTCCGATACATGCTTCTGGGAAGCCCACCGCGCTTCCCTTTGGAAGATTGTGCCTTGCTGTGGTGCTGACGAGGGGGGCTGGACCAAGGTGACAGCGGAATAGGCTGGGAAGTCCCTGTGCGATGTGCCCTGCATAGTGCCATCATGCAGCCGCGGATCAGGACCCAAAGAAAAGTGTGAGGCCTTGAGGAACTCCAGGGACAACGGGCACACAGGCATCGTGAGGCCCCGCTCTACCTGCAAGGGGAGAAGACAAAGGCTTGGGCTCCTGATAAATACCACCTCCCACAACAGGACATTGGCTTTCATTTTTTTGGCCCGACCCTAGGAAGAATAAAGAAAGAGACAGTCTCTTTATTTGGCACCTACTGTGTAGAGGGTATTATGGTACTCTGCCAGCTACGTTAGCTTAGAGTCCTTTTAATAGAGGAACCTCGGGCTGGAGAGATGGCTCAGCAGTTAAGAGCACTGATGCTCTTCTGAAGGCCCTGAGTTCAATTCCCAGCAACCACACGGTGGCTCACAACCATCTGTAATGGGATCTGACGTCCTCTTCTGGGGTGTCTGAAGACACCTACAGTGTACTTACATATAATAAATAGATACATCTTTAAAAACAAAAAGAAGCAGAACCTCAATTGAGAAAATACTCCTACTAGATTGACCTGGGAAGCATTTTCTTCTTTGACTATTGGTGTAGGCAGGCCCAACCCACTGTGGGTGGTGCCATTTCTGGGCTGGTGGTTCTGGCTTCTATAAGGCAGCAGCTGAAGGCTGAACAGAACTTGAGGGTCAAGCTAGTAACCAGCAGTCCTATATGGCCTCTGTATCATTTCCTGCTTCCAGATTCCTGCCTTGAGTTCTTTCCCTGACTTCTCTAGACAATGGACTACAAGCTGTAAAATGAAATAAACCCTGTCCTCCCTAACTTGCTATCACAGGAAAGAAAAAAAAAAAATCCTGAGACAGGTTACCCCAGACATCAGTTAACAAAAATAGAACAAGAACTCTCAGATTTTTGTTAGCTAATGATGGGGCTAGAGACTCACACACACACATATTCATTTAGATATTCATATATATATATTAATAAATATTTAAACATTGTGATGGCCAGTTACTCTGCAATCATGCAGGAGGCAGGCCTCCAAGCAGGCCTGTGAGAAATGTTGGGAGTTAATTGAGGTAAGAAGAAGCACACTGACAGTGACCTTGAACTGGGTTCCGGGTTGCGTAAATCAGTGGTTCTTAACCTGTGGGTCAATGCTGAATGGCCCTTTCACTGGGGTCACCTCAGACCATCAGAAAACACAGAGATTTACATTATGATTCATAATAGTAGCAAAATTAGTTATGAAGTAGCAACCAGTTTTATGGTTGGGGGGGGGGTCCCCACAACATGAGGAACTGTATTAAAGGGTTGCAGCATTAGGAAGGTTGAGAACCACTGGTATAAATGGTGAAATTGACCTGAACACAAACATTGGTAGCTGTGGTGATTTGAATATGCTTCGCCCAGGGAGTAGCCTTTGTGGAGTAGGTGCGAGCTTGTTAGAGGAAGTGTGCCATGCTACATACTACATTACTGTGATAGGCCTGACCATGCTTTTGTTTGAAAGAATGTGAATTTTCGGACTTTGTTTAGAAGTTAGGCCTGGTACTGCCCAGCCTCATACTCCCAGAAATAAGGCTCAGACTCAAAATATATTTACAAATATCTTGATGATATAGTTAGACTCTTCTCTGAATAGATCATAACTAAATAACCCAGTTATTTAAACCTACATTCTGCCATGAGGCTGGTTACCTGTGCTCAGGTGCCATGTATCTGTCTTTTCACATCTTCCGTGTCAATCTCCTGCCTGGCTCTATCCCAGAGTCCTTCCTCTGTCCAGATGTACCACCTCTATTTCCTGCCTAAGTTATAAGCCATAGGCTTTTTAATTGACAGGTGATGCATCCATACAACAGACAAGATATTCTCTCTACAACTGTGAATGTAGGAAGCAGTGGGATGTTTTGAGTGGGGCTTAGTGGGCTACCCTAGTAGGAAAATGGAAGACATTGTTGCTGAGGATGATTTGAACTGTGTAAGCCTGGCTCTAGAAGTTTCAGAGGAGAAGAATTTTAGTATGTGGCCTATAGACTGTTCTTGTGATAATTTGCTGAAGAATATGGCTGCTTTATGCCCTTGTCCTAAAGGTCTGTCTGAGGCTAAGGTGAAGAGAGTCAAATTAATTGTATTGAGAAAGGAAGTCTCAAAACAACCCAGTTTTGACTCTATGCTATTATTTACTCTCTCTCTCTCTCTCTCTCTCTCTCTCTCTCTCTTTTTTTTTTTTGAGACAGGGTTTCTCTGTGTAGCCCTGGCTGTCCTGGAACTCACTCTGTAGACCAAGCTGGCCTTGAACTCAGAAATCCGCCTGCCTCTGCCTCCCAAGTGCTGGGATTAAAGTGCGCCACCATGCCTAGCTTCTATTACTTACTCTAAAGAAGAGCATTTTGATCAAGGGTAACAAGGTTAGAGAGAAAATATACAAAATGTATGGTTCAAAGGGTAAAGGGGTCCCAGGGAAGTGGAGTGAATGTGCATCCTGTGTTCATGGATACTAAGAGGAGTTAAAGGAGCAGTGACCACCAGGAAAGATCTTACCCAGCTAAACTTACACTTTTGCAATTGAACTAGAGATGATTGTATCAAGTTAGGTGTTACTACCTGGTTAGTGTTTTCATTTGGACTTTAATCTGGAATGAACTAGAATCCAGAAATTGAGGGCACACCTGTGATCCAGATCTTAAGGCTGGAAGACGTGAGATTCTGTCTCAAAAAAAAAAACAAAAGAAAAATAATAAAAAATAAAAAATAAGAAAAAAGTGGGTGGGTAGGGGAGCAGGGCGCCGGGTTGGGGGGGGGTATAGGGAACTTTCGGAATAGTATTTGAAATGTAAATAAAGAAAATATCTAATAAAACATTGTAAAAATTTAAAAAAGGCTGAAGACACAGGCTTTTGATCTGGATATTGAGGTATAGTGCCCATGAAAAGCTTAGGCTCAGGCATGGTGTTACATGCCTTTAATCACAGGGGAAAGAGGCAAGCAGATCTTTGAGTTCAAGGCCAGCCTGGGCAGAACAATCACCAAGTAGAGAAAAGCTTAGGTCCCAGAACTGAGGAGACAGGGGCTTGTAGATCTGTGAGTTCAAGGGCAGTCTACAGAGCAAGTTCCAGGACAGACAAGCTTAGGCAATGAGGGAGCTGGAAAACAGGAAGGTGGTGATGATATAATAGAACAAGAGGAACCGGGCGGTGGTGGCGCACGACTTTAATCCCAGCACTTGGGAGGCAGAGGCAGGCGAATTTCTGAGTTCGAGGCCAGCCTGGTCTACACAGTGAGTTCCAGGACAGCCAGGGCTACACAGAGAAACCCTGTCTCGAAAACAAACAAACAAACAAACAAACAAACAGAAAATACCAAAAAAACAAACAAAAAAAAAAAACTTGAAAAAAAAAAAACAAAAACAAGAGGGGGCATGTTCCAGCCCCAGCAAGCAGCAGAACTCAGCAGCTTCAGCCATATGGCTCTGGTTTTAAAGTCAAGACTAGAAGGGGTTTCTGGGACAATTGATGCTGGTTAGCTGGAGCTAAGAAATTAGTGGTTATTAAGAAAAGGTGAGCCAGGTGTGGTGGCGCACGCCTTTAATCCCAGCACTCGGGAGGCAGAGGCAGACAGATTTCTGAGTTCGAGGCCAGCCTGGTCTACAGAGTGAGTTCTAGGACAGCCAGAGCTACACAGAGAAACCCTGTCTGTGGGGGGGGGGGGGGGGGGAAGAGGTAAAGCCTTCTGGAAAGTGTTTTCTAAGAAGCACAAAGAAGCTGCATTCCAGAGATAGACCTTCTACTGGCATCTGGACTTGGTAATGTGTAAGAGTCACCCAGGTGGTACTGGTTTTGAAGGCATGAGGGGGTCATGGAGAGAAGCTGAGGCTTGGCAGTGTGAGAGGTCAGGAAAAGTCATTGGTGAAGGTACAGCCTCAATTGCAGTTGATGGGCTAGGACTGAAGGGGTTATGCAAAGGAGTTGAGGCTGGACATCATGAAGAGAGCCTATAAGAGGTTATTGGTGAAGCTTAGTTGCAGCAGAAGACCCCAGTGTATTAGAGATGCCAGTACCATGGGATGATCAGAGTGCTCGCCTAAAATGAATGGAGACCTGGGCTCCATCCTCTGCGAGGCACAGGCCAATCGTGGTGATACACCTGCAATCCCAAGGTTAGAAGGTGAAGGGAGGAAGAACGTAAACTTAAGGCCATCCTAGACTGCATATCAAGTTGGAGTCCAGCCTGGTGTTGGCCTTCCTGCTCGATGGGAAGGTATCCTGGGACTCAGAAACCCAGGAACCACACAGTTCTGAGAGGAAGCTTCCTCCGCAGGGGTGTTGTATCTTCTAGGGGAATATATATATATATAATCAATGAGAGAGTCACACCAGGCAGCATATATATCTCCAGGGCGTGGATGGAAGAATCCAGGAGTGGCTGCCTATGGTCCCAGGAGGGAACGGACAGCAAGCAACTGGACAGTGTACAGTGCTTAAGTAGGGTTCTTGCAGGGTGGAGGTTTCTAGGGCAGAGCTTTCCAGGGTCAGGATTGGCGGATTTCAAGTTCTGAGCTTGGGTGAGCTCAGGGATTGACAGGTTTTTCTCTTCAGGGATTGATAGATTTTCGTACTCAGGAATTGGTGGGTTTCTGTGGGAAGTTCAGAGCTTGGAGGCTTTTGTTCAGACTTTACACCTACAATTAGCATCTAAGGAGGGTCCTGTTGAGGGGCTAGAGATGACCTTTGTAACTATTACAGATTTTGGAAACACCTTTATGACAGTTAGGGAGGTCTGGCTGAGGGGGCTGGCTACTTTCTTGCCACGAGGGATTACAAAATTTACAAAGTACACAAAGATTGCAAAGTATACAAAATTTACAAAGGGATTCCCCATACCAATATCCAATACCTAGGCTACATCCAACCTGTGTCTTTGGTTAAAGCGGTAGCTTAGTGGTTGTGTGTGTGTCTAGCATATTTGAGATCCTAGGTTCAGATCCGAGTACTATAGGGTACAGGGACAAAGATACAGACCTACCTTACTGGGTTAATGAATCTTGACCTTGGCTCCTGTCTGATCCCTCTGATCCCTTCTGGCCCTGGTTATCCCAGGGGATGGTCTTCTGGTCCTTTCTAGAGGTTAACCCAAGATGGTCTGGCCCAGGTCATTGTGACCTCAAGAGTACTCCCAGATAATGCTGTCACATAGGTGTGACTACCTCTGGGGGCAGCCTTGAGGATCTGGGATTGAATTCTGTCAGAGACTCAAACATGGAATTTGAGTTTTCAGAGCCTCAGTTTTGTAATCTGGGAAATGGTATGGAGAATAGTGATGAATTTAGAAGTAGATGTGTATGTGGGGGTAGGTTGGGTGAGAGTAATATTCTTCATGTTTTTCTGTTTATCTGTATCTTGACGCTGCACTCAGGCACTGATGTCCTTGAGTCCCTGGCCCCTTCTTGTCATTCTAGAGTCACAGACTGCCAAAGAGACAGAAACAGGCCTAGATACCAATATTTCTTTCCAGGGCACATTCCCAGTGATCGAATCATCTTTTACTTCCTTCACCCTTCCCCCCCTTTTTTTAAATGGGAGAGGTAGACAGTTTTTTGTTGTTGTTGGTTTTGTTTTGTTATTTCAAGACAGGGTTTCTCTGTATAGCCCTGGAACTCACTCTGTAGACCAGGCTGGCCTTGAACTCAGAAATCCACCTACAGAAGTGCTGGGATTAAAGGCATGTGCCACCACACCTGGAAACAGTTTTTATTTTAAAGTTTTATTTATTTTATTCATATGAGTACACTGTAGCTGTCTTCAGACACACCAGATGGGGGTATTGCATTCTATTACAGATGGTTGTGAGCCACCATGTGGTTGCTGGGATTTGAACTCAGGGCCTCTGGAAGAGCAGTCTGTACTCTTAACCGCTGAGCCATCTCTCCAGCCCTTCCTTCACCTTTTAAAGCAGTGGTTCTCAACCTGTAGGTAGTGACTCCCACAGGGCTCCCATATCAGATATCCTGAATATTGGATATTTACATTATAATTTATAACAGCAAAATTACACTTACGAAGTAGCAAAGAAATAATGTTATGGTTGGAGTTACCACAGCATGAGGAACTGTATTAAAGGGTTGCAGTATTAGAAGGGCTGAGAACCACTCTTCTAGAAACAAACAAGGGCTGAAGAGACGGCCAAGGAATTAATTAAGCACATATGTCTCCTCCAGAGGACCAAAGTTCGTCCAGCTCATAGCAGTCTGTAACTCTAGCTCTGGGGGATTCAATGCTTGTGCCCTCTGAGGCCACCCATACACTTGGTCTTGAGAGCATATGCTCACATGAGCACACAGCACCTGCATGTGCATACATGCACACACACATAAACACACAAAGAGCAGATGGGGAGAGGACACTGTCTGAATAGCTAGGCTGCCTACCAGCTGAGCTTTACGAATGCAGCTCTCTCAATCATCCTCCAGTCTGGGGTGGCTTTCTAGAGATTTTTTGCGTTACCCTGCTCCCTTAAGCAGCCTCAATAAACTCACTGCTTCACCATATCAGACCTGAGTGAAATAATTTGACCTGAGTGAAATAATTTCTTTGCTTGATTCTGGGTCTTTTCTTTTTCCTTTCCTTTCTTTCTTTTTCCCTCTTTTTAAAAAAATTATTTATTGTTATACACTATATATATATATAATATATGTTATACACACATATATTATATATATAATAAATAATATATACATATTATTTATTGTTATACACTATATATATTATATATATATGTTATACACACACACACACACACACACACACACACATATATATATGGCTCAGTGGTTAAGAGCATCGACTGCTCTTCTGAAGCCCCTGAGTTCAAATCCCAGCAACCACATGATGGCTCACAACCATTCATAGTGAGATCTGATGCCCCCTTCTGGTGCATCTGAAGACAGCTACAGTGTACTTATAATAATAAATAAATCTTTTTAAAAAAAAATACTGTTCTGGGGTCTGTGAATGTGGCTCAGTATAGAACATTAGCTTACCATGCAGAGAGCTCTGGGTTCCATCCCAGCACCACACAAACCAGACTTGGTGGCACACACCTGTCATGCCAGCACTTCTGAGGTTGAGGCAGGAGGACCAGGAGGAGTCCAAGGCCAGTCTTGGCTACAAATTAATTCAGTTGGAGCCCAGCTTGGACTACATAAGATCTTGTTTCAAAACAAATACTCAAAATACTTGTGTCTTCACTCCTCCAAACACAACAAAAAAACAAAACAAAACAAAGCAAAACAAAACAAAACACAGCTGGTTAAGGTGAATTCTCTGGGTGCCCTGCTCAGGTAGATATGGATCAAACACCTTTAGCGATCAACTTTTGTCCTTCCTGGAAGGAAGAGTGGAAGAGAACTTTGACTATTTTGTAGTTGTTTTTACACACACGCGCATGTGCACCACACCATAACTGTGGAGGTTAGAGGACAGCTAGCACCAGAGTGGGTTCTTACTTTCAACTATGCCAGTCCCAAGGATGGAACTCATGTCTTCAGGCTTGACCTACATGCGCCTCTACCAACTGTGCCATCCTGCTGGCCCAGAGCTCCCTATGTAGATCTGGCTAGCCTGGAACTCACGGAGAACCTCTGCCCCCTGAATGCTGGGATTAAAGGTACTTGTTCCCTGCCGAGCTCATTTTTCTTCTAAAGGTGCCTTTTAGCCAGGTAACTAATGATATCTAATATAACATATCTAATGATGTCTTGGAGCCTTGTGCCACATGCCTATCATCCAGCATTTGGGAGACTAAATAAGGAGTGTAAGGCCAGTTTGAGCACATGGTGAGTTCAAAGATAGCGTGAACTAAATGAAATCCTCAAAAAAAAAAAAAAAAAAAAAGAAAGAAATCTAATCACCCCTCAAAGAAAGTGAAAATCAAGATGCCTTGTGAGAGTACACCAGTCACAGATGCTCAGAACAGACAAACTGATAAAGCAGGTACATGAAGCCCACAAGTGAAGCTTTTGATTGTCCCCACTCCCCGCTCCCCCCCCCCCCCGCCCGTAGGCAATGAATTAATTTTTGAAACATTTTGCTTGCGGAGTTGCCTAAGCAGCGGTGGAGCGAATTTCAACAGGCTTAGAAGGTCATTCTGGGTGTCCGTGGGCAGGGAGGACAGACGTGGCAGTAATACATTTGCAAACTGGGTTCGGGCTAGCACGCCTACAAGGTAGCAGTACTCGGACAAAGGGCAGGCAGTTGCGCCTGCGCGGACCTTCGGACCTTTCCAAAGGAGTTTGACCCCGCCCTGGGTGACGTCACGACCGAGTTGCCATGGCTCTGCTGAACCGTCTGGCTTCCGCGCTGGAGTCCCACCGGGTCCGGGACCGCCTGGTGAGAGGAAGTCTGGGGCCTTGGCGGGACCGGAGTGACCTGGAGTTTGGTCAGGTCTCAGAGATGAGGAAAACAGGCCAGAGAGGGGGTCCTAAAGGGACCGGTGTCTTACATGACAGCAGGCTGTCGGCAGGCTGGTGTCTTACCTGAGAACTTCCTACCTCAGCCTCCCGAATTGCTGGGATTACAGGTGTGTGCCATCACACACAGCTTGAAACTAATCATTTCTGATAAGCAAGTGAAATAATAAAAGATCTGGGACTGTAGCCCACTGCATTCCTAGCATAGACGAAACCTTTAGGTCCTTCCTCAGCACCGCACAAACCAGATATATTGGCACAAGCCAGTGATCTCGGCACTTCTAATGGAAAGATCAGGAGTTCAAGGCCAGCCTGGGCTACAGGATACCCTGTCTCAAAACAAAAGAAACAAAGATACAAGGGCGGTGAGCCTGCTAAATTTCCGTGTTCTAAGTGTCTTACTGAATGGCCCCTCTCTAAAGTCTTCCAAGCAAATGGCTATTTTGCCACCTAGACTGCTTTTTCAGTCCTGCTAAAGGCAGAGCTAGGCGGAAGAGCCTTATGCCCCTGCCTGTGGGCAAAGGAGAGCCCAGGAGGTGGGAAATAGTTTTGTTTTCTGTCATTTCAACCATTGGTGAGCAAGCTAGCACTCTAATGGGACTCCCCATGGCAACTCTTCCCCCCCTCCCCTTCCCCTCTCCTCTCTTCCCCTCTTCTTTCTTTGTTGAAACAGGACCTTGTTATGAAGTTCTGGTTGCCTATAACTTACCTTGTAGTCCAGGCTGACCCTGAACTTTCTTGTCCTTATGCCTCAGCTCCCCAAATACTGGCTGGGATGACAGGTGTGCCTCACCACACCCGGCTATGTGGCACTTTTTGGATTTTGATGTCAAGCTCTCCTCTTAACTTCTGCCTTGCCTGGGATGTTGGCTCAATTGGTAGAGTGCTTGTGCATTGTGCACGATTTGGTCTCAGTCTCAAGTACACCAGATGCTTGTACACCTCTCATTCCAGAGTTTGGGAGGTGGAAACAGGAGGATCAGGAATTCTAATCATGACCACGGTGTCTGGTTAGCCTGGGCTACGGAGACCCCGTCTCAAATTAACAAATTAGAATAATGTTACATCTTTTAAAAAAGGAAGAGAGAACGAAAGAAGCTTTCAGTTTTAGCCAGATTAAGTGCCCCATGCTTGTTATTACAGCCTTGCGGATGCTGAGGCAGGGGCATGGCAGTGACTTGCTGGGCTATGCAGTGAGTGAGGTGAACGTGAGACCCAGCCTCAGCAACCAAAAGAAAGAAACAAAAGATAAAAACCTTTCAGATTGGGTTGGCAGTTTGATGACTCTTAGAACTTTCTGGGTTTTTTTGAGACAGGATCTCAGTAGCCCAGGCTGGCCTTAAACTTGGAGGTGATCCTCCTGCCTCTGTTTCTCAAGTACTGACAAGTATAGGCCTGATCCACCGTGCCCAGCAACTCTTTCCAGTTTCCATCCTAAAGTGTCCATGGCTGGGTGTGTGGTAGGGGATTGCAGCTCAGCCATGATTGGAACCATGGTAACCGATTCTGGTCTCCCACAGATCCGGACACTGGGGTATTGCTGCCAGCTGATCGGTGGGGTCCTAGTGGAACAATGCCCCAACAGGTCCGAAGTGGGAAGGCGCTTGCTGGTGGTGTCAGCCCAGTTCAATCATTGCAGGACTGTCTTGAGACTCTTTGATGACCTGGCCATGTTTGTCTACACTAAGCAGTATGGCCTGGGAACAAAGGTAATGGTTAATGGGGCTGTAGGGAGAGGGAAATTGAACTTCCCAAGGATCAAGAGCAGTGGCTTCCATGGATGTTTTAAGGGCTTGCTCCAAAGTGCTTCCTACTGGGTGATCTTACTATTTGTTATGGTAGTATTGGCCACAGAACTGGAGCCTTGCACATTTTACTTAAGCACTTTACTGTTAAGCTACATATACTGCCCCTCAGTGGAGGATTCTAGGCAGGGGCTCTGCTGCTGAGCCATACTCCCAAACTCACCAGGCAGGTAAACTGATCATCTGAGTTTAGATGGACAGAGAACACTCCCCCCCCCCCCCCACACACACACTTCGAAAGTCCCCACATCAGGGGTGGTGGCCTACACTTGTAATCCTAGCACTTGAGAAATAGAGGCAAGTGGATCTGAGGTTTAAGATCTGGGTTAGGGAGATAGTTCAGTCGGTGAAATAATTGTGTAATCCTGAGAACCTGAGTGTGATTCCCAAAACCCATGTAAAATAAGCTGGGGGTGGAGGCCCACATTTGTAATCCCATTTTGGAGAGGCACAGATGGGAAGATCCTTGGGGGAATCCCATTTGCCCAGGCCGCCTGGCCTATTTAGTGAGCTTCAGGACTGAGAGAGAGACAGTCTCAGAAACAAACAAACAGGACAGACTGTGCACATGGCTCAGTGGATAGAGTGCTTGATGCACAAGTATGAGGACCTGAGTTCGAATCTCAGGCCCACATACATCTTGTTAAGGTAATGCCTCTGACAGTAGCATTTCTACAGGGAGGTGACATGTGCAGACAGGAGAGTCCCCAGAAGCATGAAGGACAGCTAGCTTGGTGAGAGGAGTCGGGAGAAAGACTGTCCCCATCAAAATAGAATGCAAGGACTGATGGCAGTGAGCTTGTCTTCCAACCGCCACACACATGCTGTGGACACACACACCTATACTCTCACACCCTCCCTATGTTGACACCCCTCCACTAGGGGAATCACAACTGTCTATAACTCCATCTCTAGAGAACATCACACCGTTTTCTGGTCTTCAAAAGCACTTGCACTAATGTGCATATAACACACACACACACACACACACACACACACACACACACACACACACACACACACCCTAGAAGTCAATCGCATATAGAGTGATTTTGAGACCAGCTTCAGATATATGAGACCCTTTCTTTAAAACAAAATTTGTGGAGCCAGACAGATGGCTCAGCGATTAAGAGCACCTGTTGCTCACAGCTGCTCACAAATGCCTCTACCTCCAGCTTCCAGGGTTCTCATGCCCTCTTCTGGCCCTGGAGGTTACTGCGTACATATGGGCGTGTTTATATGTGTGCTACAGGCACAAAGAAGTAAGTAAAAATTAAGTAACAGCAACAACAAACTTTGGTGTCTAGCCCTGTCCTCCTGCAATGTTTGTGACTTAGGGTTTTGACAGCTCTTGAGGAGATTCCGTTGCTTAAGTTGAGGGCCAGTGAGCTGTCCAGTGAGCATGAGGAGAGGAAGCCAGGCCTAGCTCTTTTCTTGCACAGCTGTTAGCAGTAGGCTGTACTGCCCAGGCACCAGAACACAGACTGTGGTCATGGGGGAGGCTTGTGGGGTCAGAATGGGACCATCCTAGATGGGTAGTGGGGAGGTCTGACTTGCAGGCCTGTCCCCACCCCTTGATTTTATAGGAGGAGGACATCTTCATCCGATGGCTGTCTGTCCTGAGTAATGTGACTGACCAACTGTACTATCCTTGTGAGCATATCGCCTGGGCTGCCGATGCCAAGGTCCTCCGGGTGGACTCTGCTTGGTGGTGGACACTGAACACAGCCCTCTGGACTCTCTCTCTACTTCTTGGAGCTGTCAAGTAAGTGATATCTGCCAGAGGGGCCACCTGAAGTCCCCAATGGCTGTTACCTCAGCAGAGGCCCAAAAGTTGGCCACCCTTCACGTATTAGAATCTCTTTCCTTATATTTATTATTTTTAACTCTGTGTTTGAATGTTTTGTCTGCATGTATGTCTGTGCACCCTGTGTGTGCAGTGCCCCATGAGAAGCCAGAAGAGGATGTCATATCCCTGGAACTGGAGTTACAGTTGTGAGCTGCTGTGTGGGTGCTGGGAACCAAAATCAGGTACTCTGCAAGAGCAGCCAGTGCTCTCAGCTGCTGAGCCATCTCTGCAGCCCCCCCCCCCAATGTTTATCCCTCTGTTTTGTTTCTGGTAAGGTAACTGCTGTAAAAGTTGGCTACAAATGGGATCATCTAAACAACAGGTCATTTAGTTCACAGTACTGGAGGCCAGAAGCTTGAAATTAGCTCCATGGTGTAAAGTCCAGGTGGGGCAAGGCCAGGACCTTCTGCAGGCTCCACAGTGTGTCCATGTGTGTCTTCATCTAGCCAGCCCACATTTCTGCTTGTGCCCCGCTCCTCCTCCAAAGCTGACACCTCAGTGTCTTCGAATGTGTCTCTGCTTCTGATCTCCAGCTTCTTTACTCCTCTCTCTCTGTCATCACTCTCTCTTAATGGATGCATTTATTTTTGAAAGCTTTTAAAGAAAGAATTGATTTCTTATTGTGTTGATGGTTTAGTGCATATGAGTGCGTGTGCCTGTGCCAAAGGAGGATGCTGGCATCTGTGGGGTTGGTTACCCGCAGTGGTGAGCTGCCCAACATAAATGCTGGGAACCCAATCCACCCCTGCAAGAGCAGTACACTTGGTCCTAGCCACCGAGTCCCTCCTTCAGTCCCATTAAACATGAGTTTATAGATTGTGTTTGTGTGTGTATGTGGTGGTGGTGTGTGTGTGTATGTGTGTGTATGTGTGTGTGCCCTCACCTTTTGAGGGCAGGGCAGAGGAGGATGTGGAACTCTTGTTACCTTTCTGTTGAGGGCATGTCTTGGCCTGAACCCAGACTTTGTGTTTTCGGCTAGTTTGGCAGCCAGCAAGCCTCAGTGGCCCTTCTGTCCCCACTCCTCAACCCTCAGCACTTGGATTACTGTACAAGACCATGCCCAGCCTGCCATTGTGCATTGGGGTCAGAACTAAAGTCCCAATTGCTGTAAGCAATGGTCTTAACCATGGGGCCATCTCCCTGGCTCCCCATCACTTTTCTTACCCCTGCATGCATGTGAGGGCATACATGAGCATGTGGAGGCCAGAGGTCAACCTGAGATGGCATTCCTCAGTCATTGTCCTCTAAGTTTAATTTTTTTTATTATTTGATTAAAATGTCTTTTAAACATTTGCATGTGAGGCATGTGGGGCATGTGGCATGTGGCATGTGGGGCATGTGGGGCATGTGTGTACCGTAGTGGACAAGTGGGGTTCAGAGGACAGCTTACTGGAGTTGAGCCATCTTGCTGGCCTTCCACCTCTATCTATCTATCTATCTATCTATCTATGTATTTATTTATTTATTTATTTATTTTGGTTTTTCGAGACAGGGTTTCTCTGTGTAGCCCTGGCTGTCCTGGAACTCACTCTGTAGACCAGGCTGGCCTCGAACTCAGAAATCCACCTGCCTCTGCCTCCCGAGTGCTGGGATTAAAGCCGTGCGCCATCAGCCCGACTTTATTTTTTATTTTTCTTTTCTCACTGGTCTGGGCCTCACCACCAACCTAGCTAAGTTGATTGCCCTCAGTACTGATCTCTCTGTTAAGGGTTATATCCCCAGCCTTTTTATTTTTAAAAAACCCTTTATTTACTTCATTTATTTACTTCTGTGTGTGTTCACATGTAACATGCATGGTGCATATGTAGAGGTCAGACAGTTTGTGGGTGCTGGTTCTTTCCTTTCCCCATGTGGATCCAGTGGATCAAACTTAGGGTTCCAGGCTTGGCCGCGAATGCCTTCACCCTCTGAGCCCCCTTGACAGCTCTTCATTTTACTTATTATTTTGAGCTGGAACTTCATGAAGTATCCCAGGCAGGCCTTGAATTTAGATCCTCCTGCTTCAGACTCCCAAGAAGAGGGGACAACAGGTCTGTGCCACCATGCCTGGCTCTACCAGTTTATTTCCAGCCTTTGGATGTATGCTTCTTTGACATGCTTAGCCAATATTCTGATGTGCTTTCATGAGTGTGGTTTTCTTGCTGACCACAGCTGACCTCCAGGGTCCCCTGAAGCTTGCTGTCTGCATCCCTGTGCACACTGGTGACGGTCTCTCAGCACTCAGAGACTTGAGAGTGGAGACTTGGGCTGAGCTTTTAATGTACCCTGGGCCTCTGCTTATGGCCTCCTGTCTATTACTAGGCAGGTCCACACCAACCCTTGCTGGTGGGATTGGGATGTAGATTAAGCGATGGGTCTCTCCTGGGATAGGAATGTGGTTCCGCATGCATGAGGCCCTGGTTTCCACCCTCAGAAATTGCATAAGCCAAATGTGGTTGTACATGCCTGCCATCCCAGAACTCAGAACAGAGGATCAGGAAGAGGCAAGGGGAGTCAGGGCAGGAACTCAAGGCAGAGAACCACAGAGAAACCCTGCCTGATGGCTCACTTATCGGTACCATCCCCTGCATAGCTTGGATCTGGAACCCTGACCAGGGAGGGGAAGAAAATGAGGAAAGGATTGTGACATCAAGTGACAGAGACTTGGGTACATGTACAGAGAAGTGGGGACTCTGGTCTGTATAGGAAGCCAAGGTTACATAGTGAGATCCTGTCTCGAAAACAAAACCATCCAACTGACTGACTGTTTCTTTCCAAAAGGAAAGAAAAGCTGAGGTCAGGCAGGGTGTGCGCATTGTAATGGTGTGGCACCCATTGCCGCTGTACCCAGGAACCTCAGTTTATTGTGTGCAGTATGGGGGGGCGGGGGAGGAGAGAGAGGGGGTGTCAGCTAGTCTTAGGAGGAAGCAGCTTCAGACTAAATATCTGGGAGGAGGAAGCTGCAGTCACCAGTTTCTGCATACACTGGTCAATCATTTTACTCAGACCCCCTGGGAAACCTTTGCCATCTCTCTTGAGCCTCATCCTTTTGGGAAGCTTTGTCACTGGAATCCCTGACATGGCCGTACCCCCCCCCCCCCCCCCCCCCCGCCACCACACATATTCACCCAGGACTCTGCTCACTCAGACTTCCTTTGCTTTCTAGTAAATGACATGACCCCCACACCCTATATGCCCACAGGCTAATCTGATCCTTAGTCAAGGCCTTCCTCTCCAATGATTCTAGGCTCAGTCAGTTTGACAATTAAAGTCAACTAGAAAAAACCCCAGCCTTTGCCCTACAGGGACAAGTCTCTCTTCCCAGGCACAGCTGGTCACTACGCAGGAGGCTGCAAGCAGGGCCACGGCTGACCACATACGGACAGTGGCCAGTCTCAGAGTCCCCTGATAGAGGCTCTGGCTGCCTTAACTGCTGTGGGGAGCTGACCCCGCCCGTCCACCGGCCCCTCTCTCCCAGCTTGTCACGCTGCTCTGACAGAGCATCCCTGTCTCCTGTGTTGCAGGGCCCTGTGGACAATGCTGAAGCTTAGACAGAAGCTGCGGAGCCCCACAGGCACCTCTGCAAGGTACCTTGTCCTAACCTTCCCTGAGAGGTGTATAGAGTGGTCACCTCTCTGATCCATACCCCTGCTGAGTCTTGCAGGGCTGATGTAGGAACTTTTTCTTCCTGGAGAGTTGGAAAGATACGTCTGCCATGCCTCATAAGGCACCAATGACAAACTAAAGTATGGCTTAATCAAATTCCAACTTGTGGAACCAAACAGAGCCTGAGTGTAGGTGACCTCCAAACAGCTGTTATCATTGGAAAGTCTCACTCCAGCGTGGGTGACAACTTACTCATAGCTTCGCAGTACCTCCATGCAGTCAGGGTAGCATTGCATAGAGCAGGGCTGGGAGGTCAGAAGGAAGCAGCTAAAATGTCTGATGAAGGTCCAGTGACCTTCCTCACCTCTCCATATATGAGGGAATGTCAGCAGTCAGCAGCCCTGATGGCTGTTAGGTTCAGGGAGAGAGCACTACTAAAGGAGTACTTGAGAGCATGTGTATGTGATGCATGCAGTATCTCTGTGTGATGTGTATAATGTGTGTATGTTTTCACAGAGCATTGCTTTAGCTTCTGGGTGGGAAGTCTTGCTTTTCCCCAGCAGGGAAACAGGTGTGTTAGAATAAGGACTATAGATAGGCTGAGCCATCGTGGCTGGATCACAATGTAGTAGTGTGGGTGATGTGAAGTTTAGACAACAGTCACACTTTCTATGCCCCATGCCCAAGGATTCTGAGAAGGTGTGGAATTGAGGCCATGAGCCATTCTGTGCTTGCCTTTTTTTTTTTTTTTTTCTTCTGGGGGATATGGAAATGCAGGCAACAAGAGTGGCTCTCCTCCTTCTCCTTCTCTCCCACAGCCAGCTGCCCAGGAGCAAGCGGAGGGCCATGGAGGCAAGGATATGCTCAGAGGTTTTAACTCTACTCAGCAACCTGGCTGACCTGGCAAATGCTGTGCACTGGTTGCCCCGAGGTGTCCTGTGGGCTGGCCGCTTCCCTCCTTGGCTGGTGGGTCTCATGGGCACCATCTCCTCCATCCTCAGCACATGCCAAGCTGTCAGGGCTGGCAGACAGGCCGAGGCAGACAGCCCTTGATGAGGCCCTGAAGTGGCAGGTGGAGGACACTGTGGTGCTCAACAGGACTCAGATTCCCAGAGTGGGAATCACTGGCCACTGGTGCATCCATAAGTGTGTACTCCGGTGCTGGCCCCTGGGCAGGGTGGGAAAGGGGCTGAAATGAGATCTTCTCAGGCCCCAGCCAGGGTTTCAGGGGAAGCTGCTTTCTTGGGAAGAGGGGGGCACATGAGAACTTCAGGACTCTCAGAGCCAAGGGCAAGGTTTGCAAAGTCCCAGGAGGACACTGCTAGAGCCTCCTACCTGCTGGCTTGCCTAAAGGTGAGTGGGAGAGACACATGCCTCAGGTCGGGCTTCGGCAAAGCTGGAATATAGGAATGTCTATTAAAATCTCTTGGTATGGTGCCAGTGTGTGCATGAGGTGATTAGAGCAGTCTCACTCTGGCCTTCCCTCCTCTGGGCCTATGTCACAAGGTTTGCTCTCACAAGTGCACTGAACACGAGTGGGAAACCACTCATCTCTGTTCTACCCCCCAGCCTACTGGCCTCAGAATCTGACTGACCTCTGCCCACTGAGCCCAGGACTAGGATCACGCTCTGCACTTCCTGTGGTTCTCAGAGGGAAACTGTTGGTCACTGCCTCCAGGAAGGCCACCCTTAAATGAGGGACCTCAAGGGCTGCAGTGTTCCCATTTAAGCTGGGGCCAGGCCATGGTTGTCGGCCTCTCTGAAGATGTGTAGATGGATTTGTGTCCTCTATCAAAGAGACCATGGTAGATTGTGCCTTTTCTTCTTAAGCAGTTTGAGTGTTTATTACATTTGTGTGTGTGTGTGTGCACGTGTGTGTCACGGCTCTCACCATCCACGTCCTAGAGATTGAGCTTGGTTTGTTAGGCTTGGCTGCAGGCGCCAGTACTCATGGGGCCTTCACCTGTTCACATGCATCGTTTTTGATCTGAAAGCTAAGCATGTCTGCGAGACTCTGAGCCCAGCCTAGGAGACAGTGGCCCTTGAACTTTATATGATCCAACCTTTTGTGTTTGTCTTGAGACAGTCCTGCTGCACAGGCAAGGCTCCTTCCTAAGTACAGCAATGTCTTTTCTTTCCCTTTCTCCCCCTCCCTACTAGGGATGGATGACTTGTGTGCTCTACTGTCAAGATACAATGCCCTCTGGCCCTCTCCCCTTCTGGTGTTGGCCAAAGTCCAAGAAACTTTTTTTTTTTTTTTTTAAATGTGGAAGATAGGTGTTTGTGGGCCACCGGGATGCTGGACCCACTGGGGTGGAGGGTTAGAGGACCCCAGCAAAGCATTCCACCCTTTTGCTTATGGGCACCTGTGCAGAGCTCATGAGTAGGCCAGGATCAGCTCCTATCTCTGGTGGTCCCACCTGCTCGAACTCTTAAGACCATCAGGTAGGAGTCCTGGTATCTGTTCCCCACCTAAAGACTGAGCCCATGAGGCTCTCAGATGAGTGCCTTACCTAGTCAGGGTGCCAGGAAGACAGGCTGAGCTTGAGGTCCAAGCCTTGCACAGGAAGACTTTGACATGAACAGTGTATGGTGCAGACATGGAACCAAAGGACAGATACTTCTAGAAAAGGCAGCCCACCCGAGCTGTGCAGTGGTTCTAAGATCTCATGTGTACCAGCCAAGTCCTCCATCAGTTGAGCTCCAGTCCCCATTACAGCTTATTTTTCTGTGTTTGAGACAAGGTCTTATTTGGTTAGGTTGCCTTGAATTTACTATGTAGTCAAGGACGCGTGAAACTTCTTTTTGAGACATGGTCTCCCTATGTACTCCCTATGTAGCCTCGGCTGGCCTCAAACTCATAGAGGTCTGTCTGCCTCTGCCTCCTGAGTGGTGGCATTAAAGGTGTGTGCCGCCATACCCAACTAAACTTTTATTTTTCAGAAAAAGACTTACTTGTGTATGTACCTCACGCATGCCTGGTGCCTATGGAGGTTGGGTCCCCTAGAACTGGAGTTAACATGATTTGGAGCCACCATGGGAGACAAACCCAGGCCATGTCAAAGAGTACCCAGTGCTCTTCAACACTGAACCACCACATCTCCAGCCCCCAGACCTTAAACATAAAATAAAAAAGTAAATAACTAAAGTGTGTGTGTGTGTGTGTGTGTGTGTGTGTGAAGGTCAGAGGACAAACTTGGGTGCTTGAGACAGGGTCTCTTCAATGCTTACTGTTGTGTACGGTATGCTAGCTGGCCAGTCTCTTGTCTCTGCTTCCCATCTTGTATGAGTGTTGGGATTACAGATGTATGCTGCTCAGTCTGGCTTTTAACCTGGCTCAGGCCCTCACACCTGCATGGCAAGCACTTTACGAACTGAGCCATCTCCCCAGCCCCACCTTACACCTCGGATCCTTTGCCTCTGCCTCCTGAGTGCTGAGATGGCAACTGTGCCCCACCATGCCAAACTGGAAATAGGATGTGGGGCCTCATGCATGCTCAGCGAGGCTCTTCTGACTGAACCACATCCTCGGATCTACTCTGCACTGGCTCACCTTCGACATTTGTGTTCCTTATCAACAAAAACCTTGGCAGGGCACAGCTCCACGCTCTGCATTCCCAATCCCCAAAGAAGGTCTGTTTCAGCCTGAGATGCTCTGGATAATTTTATTGCTAGAATCTGGTCACAAGTTCTAGCGTGGTTCCAGAATACCCTGTTGCCAGGATGCTCTGCTATCGCTGTGAAAATAATCAGGGGTAGGCGAAGATCATGGACACGATTGACAAGGGAGATTGAATGCTGCTGGCTCACCATCTTCACAAATGAGATCTGCCAGGAAGGGACCCATGGCTGCTGGTGACAGGTAACTGATGACACTGTCCTACTGTTTACAGTACACAGCTGAGAACCACCTGGCCACCTGGTGGGGGATACACTGAATCCTTCCCAGGGCCAAGTGGAAACCATTTGAACTTCTAAATCCAAAAAGTCATGGTGTCTGGTGGTGAGCCCACCCAGCTCTTGTTAGGTACTGGAATGTTCTCTTCACAGAGTGGGAACTTAAAAGTCAGCTTTTCTAAAGTGCTCAGATACATCTCAGTACAAAAACAGAAACAAAACAACAACAACAACAAAACCCAAACCAACAAAACAAACCACAAAACACTGATTAGCAACATGGCACAATGAGGTCTGGAAGATATAGACACACTCCGGACACAAGATAGAAACAGAAGGACAAGAGTAAGAGCTATTCGGGTGCTGGGGTCCATAGGCCTAGGGATGAGGACAAGGGGGACCCTGCTCCATTCCTGGCACCCGGAAGTCGTCAGAGACCACCACTTTCAGCACCCTGTTGTCTTACTAGCTCGCGGTTGGATTCTTGGTAACTACGCCCACAGTCGCTCCCTGAGCTCATGAGTGCTTAGGTCTTGGCTCTGGAGGGCTCTTGCTCATGCCAGCAGCCTCTGACACTTCCCTGTTCCACAGAGGTGGGGATGGCCTGGCAGTCTGCAGACCATCTAAGGTACTGTCTACCTAAGTATCACAGGGCAGGGTCTTTGTAGTGGTTTCTTAGGACGATGGGCTCTGGAGACTAAGAACCATAAGCGTAGGACTTGGTCCTGCCTGTTGTTAGTACTTCAGGGTAGGGTATAGCAGGGAAACCTGGCTAAGGGATGATTCTGGACCTCAGCCAGGTCTAAATGTGGTAGACCTGGAACTCAGACCTGCCCAGGTCTAGGAACAAGACCAGACCAGAAGACCAGCTGCTGTCCCGACTCCTGCACAGGCTGAGGTGGTACCAAGATGGCCATCTGTGGCTACTCACCGGCAATGTCACTAGGCTATTCCTCCACATGTCCCTGAATGTGTTAGCTCTGCTTTTCTGTGAGAACACTGACAGGACCAGGAAAAATCTGCTCATTTCACAGCGATCAAACACGGTCTGTGCTGCCCTGCTGAAACTGGGGTTCTGCATCCCAGGTAAGGTGGATGGGCGGACATGGCAGGTGCCCCCTGAGAAGCAGAGTTGGGAAGACCCCAGCCTACTGCAAGGAGTGACAGTTGGTAACCCCTCATCAGATTGATTTCTGAACCCGCAGATCCAGTCCATTGCTCCATGGATTGCCCGGGGCTGCCTGAGTCTTTCTGTATCCTCTGGAGTTGCCCAGGCCATTTTCTGGTCAAGGCTGTGGCCAGTGCCAGTTGCTGCTTTGGAAGTGGAGATTCGCTGGACTCTGGGTGATTCTAGTGCCTTCTGGTGCAAAATGACTCAGTTTAATTCAGAGATTCCTGGGGGTTATGGAGTCTGCCCCTGGAGCCGGTATCTTCTCAGACCTGCCTGCCCTGCTCTGTCTCCTGGCTGGCTCCCAAGTCTTGGGCTTTATACCTCTGGGGGGTTCCACCTTCAACTTAAAAGAACTTTGAGCATATATACACATACATATATATATAATATATATATATATACACACACACATATACATATATATGCATGTATGTATGTGTGTTCAAGGGGGCTACCCATGTTTTGCCACTAAATCTATAGCGAGCTGTGAGACTCAAGGCATACCATTTGGGCAATCTCAAGGGAACAAGTGCCTGGCTGTGCTTGTGCAGGGGAAGGGGACGGCCAGACAGTACAGTCACCCATAGGATCCCCAGAGACATAAAGGGTATCAGGACAGAAAGGGGTCTGCCCTTGGGGCCATGGCCCCTCAGAAGAAGATGACATCTTCCTTACTAACTTCATCTGTGGTGGCGAGTGGTGTGGTTGGCAGCGAGGAAGCTGGGGAGACAGGTGGTAGTGATGTGCCTCCGAACTTGAAGGCCTCGGGGGGTGTGGCAGCTGGGGCCGGGCTTGGGGCTGGGAAGCAGGGGTCTGGAAGAGAGTTGGGGGTGGTTACGGGAGTGTCAGATGCCACCACAAACAGTGGCTGGGCTCACAATGGCCAGTGGCTGGGCTCACCTGAGGCAGGTGCAGACCCATGGGCGGCAGGCAGGACGGGACTCAGTGAACGGCGGTTCCGTGATGCACTCTCATCCTTGCCTATGAACTTGCTGAGGAGCAGCTGCTGCTTCAGGTCGAAGGACGCTGGAAGAGGGAAGGCGCTAGGACCCGGCTCTATGCCATCTGGTGGGGTGGGTCTTCCCTACTCGTACTTCCGAGTGGGCACCAGATAAGTACTTTGAAAGGTGGCATGGAGTCACTCAGTGTCAGCAAGAGAGAAGTGTGTGGCTTCCAAGCAGACATCCCTTCCCCATGATCACTGGGACATGGATTCTGCTTACGGAGTAGTCCCACAATACCTTCTGTGTCAACAGGGGATAGGGAATCTCTATGGTGAGGGGACAAAGATGCTGGGTACAGCCCTAGTGTTTGTCCTGTGCCTCAGCTGGTAAGCCCTAAGTAAATGAGCATGATGGTTAGTTTTGTCAACACAACCTGGGCCAAAAGTTTCAGGGAAGGATTTTCTACATCAGGCTGATCTGTGAGTATCTGTCTTATTTGCCTTAACTGGTGTGGAAGTCCCAGCCTGGGGCGCCACCATTTCTTAGGTTTGGGCCGTGGTTCAGAGAAAGCTGGCCGGACACTAAGCATACATGCATTCATTTCTCTCTGCTCCTGAATGGCTATGAGAGGCTGCCTCAAGCTCTCACTGCTCTGACTCCTCACCACGATGGACTCAAACCTGGAACTGTGAGTCAGGGTATTTTATCACAACAGAAATGCAACTGGAAAAGTGAACCTCTCTGTCTTCTTGCGCACACTGGTGCTTGCCTATCTGCCTCCCTGTCTGCATTCCAGATATGCTGCTGGGACAGGTCCACTGGGAGGGGTGTGCAGCTTCTCTGAGTGGTGGGGGTGGGGTGCAGCTCACCTGAGCTCTCCCAACGCTGGGAACCCCTGCTCTTGCTGCCCTTCTCCTTGCCACCCTTGGTGGAGGCGGCCAGCTTGGTGGGGATCTGCTGTTGCACGGCTGTCTGCCTCTGAATCTGATTGGTGGCACTGAGTAGCTGGATGGGCACATCGCTCTTGGCTGGCCGGCTCTCAGGGGGGGCACTGTCCCAGCGGGCCACCTCGGGTCGCTCTACGTTGTCAGGTCCTGTGCCATGTAGCATCGCGCTCCCTTGGGTTCCTGGTGCTTTGGCTGGGGCCGAGTGCCCCTCCAGCCCATCGCCATTGAAGCTGGGAGGGTGGCTTGCAGGTTGGGCCTGGAAGTAACGGAAGACACATCCTACTGCTGCTAAGCCTGCTGGTGGCTATTAACCCACACCAGGCCTCCTAGCCTTCTGGTGGCTTTGGCCCGGGGAGGATCAAACATGGCTGTTAAATGCTCAGAGATGAATGGGTGTTGCCCACCCAGCTCTGCATCCAGTCTGCAGCTAGGAAGGTCTATTCTGCACTCTGCAGAGCACTGCTTCCATCTATAGTTGCTTCTGGTGATTGACAGTTCTTGGAGCACATCAGTATGTGTATACCCATGGTCACACTGAGCCATATTCATATTCTCTCTCTCAAATGTGGCCACACAACTTATATCTGACTACTCATAAACTTTTTTTTTGTTTTTTTGTTTTTGGAGACAGGGCCTCTCTATGTAGCCCTGGCTGTCCTGGAACTCTGTGTAGACCAGGTTGGCCTAAAATTCACAGAGATCCATCTCTGTATTCTAAGTGCTGGGATTAAAGGTAAAAAAGTATGTGATGTTAGGCCCGGCACCAATGCCCTAGGGTCTGACATAGCCCAAATGGTCTTGTAGTTGCTATGTAACCAAGGATGTTCTAATGTCCTACCTCTAACTCTTCAGTGCTAGAATAACAGGGCTATGCCACCACATTTGATGTTTTTTTTTTTTTTTAAATACAGTGCTGGGGTTGGAACAAGGGGCTTCATGCACACTAGGCAAGCACAAAACTGAGCCACATTTCCAGCTTAGTGGGTTTGGCCATACAGGCCCACTAACCTCTGCCAGCACCTCCGGGGGCAGTGCCCCTGGTACAGTGTTCTGTTTCTTGAACCTGCGCAGCAGCTCCAGGCGCTCACGTTCACGGTCCACTGCTCGCTGGGCCTCACGCAGACGCTCCAGGTCATGCTGGTAGGCCTGGCGCTGTCGCTCTAGCTCGGTGCGCTCCTGGTCCAGCCGCTGGCGCATCTGGCGTGCCTCGCCCTCTCGCTCCTGCAGTCGCGCACCGGCCAGCTCCAGTTCCTGCTGCTGGCGTGCCCGCTCCCGCTCCCATCGCTGCTGCTCCTGGCGAAGTTGGCTTTGCAGCTTCTCCACACCGGCGCGCTCCTCACGCTGCTTCTCAAAGTTGCGTTGCCGCTCTTGCTCCAGCAGCAGGTTCCCACGTGTTGACTGCAGCCGGAACTGCTTCTCGCGCTCCTGGATGGCCGTTCTTTGCATCTCCACATAGCTATCCTGTTGAGCGATGACCGCCTGGGGACAGGGACAGGGACAGGGACAGGGACAGGGACAGGGACGGGGTGGGTCTGATGAGAGTCATGCCCTTGGCTAGACCCAGCCCATCAGTGAAGGGCAGGAGCAGCCAGTCCCTCCCTAATGCTGCAGGTACCTGGAGACTAAGAAGCAACTGCGACAGTGTCTGGACCCGGTGGACCAGCTGCAGAGAGAAAGCCAAATTGGTCTACTTGATGATGGTACATAGGGCATATGGGCATGCTGTCCCTGTGGGAGATGGAGCAGGGGCGGTACCTCTAATTCCAGGACAGTGGGCAGGCTCTCTGTGCTAGGCATCTCCACCTATTAAGACAAGAATGACAGTATCAAATGGGATCTAAACCACCACAGCACACTACGGGAGGAGACAGAACTCAGTGCTGGGCTGTGACTATGGCCATCTGATGTATGCCTATCTGAGAGTCTGGAAAACGAAGGTTTTGGGATGGCTGGGAGATGGGTGGGTGGCTGACGCTCTACAGTAGGGTGGGCTTGGAAGTGAAGCTTGTTGCTTATGAAGCTTATTGTTCATGCAATAAACACATACACATCCAGTTCAAGTTCAAGACAGCCAGGGCAGGTAGCCTTAGCCTCTGGAAACCTCAACAGCAATGGATGCGCTGCGTCAAAGGGAAGGGCCAGTCAGGAGCCCTGGCAGATGTCACCACACACTCTGTATAGCTTGTGGAAACAATGTGGGGCATTTTGGACCTGATGAAGTTGAGGCAACTATGTTGTGTCCATCCTCCCCTCTGCCTCCTTCCCAAGCTACTACCTGCCATTCCCAGGAGTTTGCAGGAGTAATTTTGAAGGCTGTCGCGTTATGTCAACGTGGACTGTCTTTACCCATGCAAATCAAAATGATCAGAAGCCACTTACAGCCTGTGGCGATTCCTCACAGCAGCCACTGGGGGCGCTGTTGTCACAGGGCCTGGAGTCTGGGCTGCTAGCAGGTCCCTGCCAGTCTTGGGGCCTGAGGTCACTGTTGGATACCTTCCTTTTAAAGCTGCCACCTGGAGACCCCAAGCAGAAAACAAGAGGATGCTATGAATCCCACAAGGCTTGGGATCCCCCTTTTCTGAGACCAGCCCATGTAATAAATGCAGGCTAGTGTATTCCTGGAGGCCTGCTTTATTTTATTTTTTATTTGTTTGTTTGTAGTACAGAGCCCACAATACCCAGAAATCCGAGGAATGTTCTCAGTCAGAAATTACACTCCCAAGTCTGGAGAGATAACTTGGCCATTAAAGGCTAAGGCTCAAAACTAAAATTTCAAGAAATTACACCGTACATAACACTGGATCTGCTGCGCATGGGCTTCCCAAGGCACAGCCTCGGAGGAAAGTGACACACTTACCCTTGCTAGGGCTTCCCACACTGTCATAGCCCCCGAAGGTCTCAGCCCGCCGAGGCAGGCCTGCAGAGACACTTCCCTCCTCCACTTGGCTACTGGTGCTGCCCAGGTGCCGCTGGCAGATCAGGCTCTGGATGCCCTCAACTGTGAGGGAGAGGTGGGGGACATGAGTCAGCAGGTGATGAGGTTATACTACGGGTAGTGGGGAAGTCCAGACATGAGCAAGGAGCAAGTGTGGCAGTGAGTGCTAAGATGAAGGGTATACACCACTACCTCAGCTTAGGCAGTGGTGAAGGTAGAAGCCAGTGCTAGTCAAGCACTCTAACAACAGAGCCCCCATCATCCTCAGCATCTAAGGGAGAGGCCAAGGCAATCAGGCAGCCATTGGAGATAGGCTCCTTAAGATTCAGGAAGTTCTGAAGGGAAGCTTGTTAAGACTCAGGAACTCAACAATGTACAAATCTCACGAAGTTCCTGAAACTTACTAAAGGTTACCTACAGAAAGGACTGCTGGGGAGAAGAGCTCTTCAACCTGTCCAGCCAAATTCACCTGCAAGTCTTGAAGAAAGTTTCAAGGTCCTAGCTTTTGTTAGGCTGGGGTAGCTTTCAGTGATACAGCTGCTTTTAAGCTGTAAGCAAACCTTCATCCCTGCTCCTTCCTGTAGATGACCCAAACAAACTTACTGATTCACCAAGTTGGACTGGTGTTAATGTTACTTGGGTCTGTCATCAGTTCCCTGTCTGGGCCTAGGGATGTGATGTACCAGTCCTTACCTAGGTCTAGTAAGAGACACATGTTAAATGAAGAGCCACATAAGAGGGCTATCCATGAGGGTAAGAGTGGTCTAATACCGTTCAATGGCCTGCTAGTATTTCAAAGTCTCTAGCCAGGTGAAGAAGCAGGGAAAATAGTCCCAGTCCAAGTGCCACATTTGTCAGTGTTATTGGAGGCAAAGAACAATAGCCCAGGAGGCAGAGGTGAAAGGGCATTGCAGGTGTTGCTGGAGAGAGCAAGACACCCACTGGGTCTTTTGCTAATCTGTGCTGGCAAAGGGTTGAGTGATCTGACTTGCTGATGGAAGAGAGCCATTAAGCACTGGTTTCCTACCCTGCTCGACATCATGGAGCCCTGGTGGCTGCACTGGTACTGCTAGGTGGTCCTGTTGCAATAAAGGCTGCCCTTACCAGGTCTAGCTTTGAGGTTGGCAGAGGTGTCTCTGTATGGTCAAGCTAGAATTGTGTGAAGACGGCAGGTGATATATACCCCATGGTTTACACCACGGGCGTTTAGCCTGCAAGCCTGCCAGAGCTAGAGGTAATGTTCTGGCCCAAGGTTAGGGTACATTCTGTACTCCAGAAGTCCCTCAAAAGAGCATATGTATTTTCCTGAGGATATTATTAGGGACCTATGTTTTCCTAACAACAATCTAGCTTACACTGATTAATTGGTTTGTGTTCCAGTGTACACATGTGACACAGCACGCGTGTGGAGGTCAGAGGACAACCTGTATTTGTACTGTTGGTTCTCTCCTGGTACCATGTGGATCTCTAGGACTGAGCTCAGGCTGTCGTATGTGGGTGCTAGTACCCTTACCTGCTGGCCATCTCTTAGGCTCAAGCTTTATCCCCTCCTCCCCCTACCCCAGAACATAAGGTCACCCAGGGAGCATTTGTTGAGTAAGTGCTTAAAGGATTTGGGTAGAGCTCAGCTGTAGAGCCATTGCACATGCTGGATTCCATTCCCTGGATTATAAAAAAAAGCAAAATGACGGTGGTCCTGGGTGAGCAATAGAGAACTGAGCCTGGCTTTGGTCCCCCAGGTAACCCGCCCTGGAATATCATAGCATAGCTCAGTGGGGAGGCTAACTTACTCTCACTCATGGCCGATCTGAGAATCTGCTCCCCCCGCAGGGTCTCAGAGGGGTCTCCTCCTCCTCGGAAGAGGCCTCGGTTCTGGGCTGACTCTTCCAGCCCACTCAGCTGAGCCATCTCCAGGTAGATCTGCTGTTTCTCCAGAAGGCTCTGGGCAATCAGCTGGTCTTTCAGGCTCAGTCGCTCTACAGGAGAACCCAGAGGTGGTGGTCAGCCTTAGGGACCTGGCCTTGGAGTCAGGCTGTGAGGGTGGGACCAGAGGATTAAACCTGGGTCATCAGGCTTGGCAGCAAGGATTTACACATTGATCCACCTTGCCAGTCTGGGTTGTTGTTGCTGTTGTTTTTTTTTTTTTAAACATTTACTTGCTGAGCAAGGTGGCACACGCTTTTAATTGCAGCACTTGGGGGACAGAGGCATCTCTGGTCCACGAAATACAGCCAGGACTACATAGAGAGACCCTGTTTCAAAAAGCCTCCCAAATTATTTATTTGTGCATATGAGCGTGCATGAATATGTTTGGGTGTGCACATCTGTGCAAACGCTTGAAGACCACAAGAGGGTGTCAGGTGTGCTTCTCCATCATTCTGCGTATTCACGTGCGGTAGGGTCTCTTCCCAAACTGGGGCTTTGCTTTCTCAGCTATGCTGAAAGCCAGCAAATCCTGCCTTCACTTTTCAGACCTGTCGCTACGTGTGTGCATAGGATATCTGGCTCGTTATGTAGGTGTTGGGTCTGAACCCTGGCCTACATGGTGATGCAGCAAGCACTCTTAACTGCTAAGCCATTTCTCCAGTCCCTGTTTGTTTTGTTGCGATAGGATTTTATCCCCCCACCCCCCCATAGGGTGGAGCTTCCCCATTCCTTGGTCACCCAATTACAGCCAGGCTATGGATTGTTAGGCTTGGTGGCAAGCTATCTTTAATACAGGCTGCCTTCGAATTCCCACTAATCTTCCCAGCTCAGCCTCCTGGAGCTGGTGAAATGGCTCAGTGGTTAAGAACATTGGTTGTATGTCCACTGCCCACATACATAATACTTTTTTTTTCTTTCCGAGACAGTTTCTCTGTGTAGCCCTGGCTATCCTGGAACTTACTCTGTAGACCAGGCTGGCTTCAAACTCGAGAGATCTGCCTGCCTCTGCCTCACACCCAGCTCCATGTACTTATTTTTTATTGTGCTGTTTAATTTTTACTCTTCTGCTTATTTGTTTGTTTGGCCTTTAGCTCTGGCAAGCTTTGCTCACCACATAACTGAAGATGCCCCTGAACTCCTGACCCATGCATGTCCTTGTGTATGTGTGGTACTGATGCTGGAACCCAGGGGAAGCTAGTCAACCCTACTGAGCCCCTGAACTGAACTCTTCAAAACGGGCGAACCTTATGCTAAGAGCATTAAACCTCAGTGAAGTGACACAAGCTTGATGTGGGCCCACGGGTTGCAAGAGGAACCTGCCCAAGGTGCTGACCCCTCTTACCTTGAAATTCCTGGAGTTTCATGGTGCGGGCTTCAGCTATCTTTTTCTCCTCAGCCTCACTGAAAACGTCCTCCTCCTCGTCAGGACAGCTGCAGGGAGAGGAGGGGACAGACGGCTGCCATCAGTGTCTCGTGGCTTAGCTGTCCCGACACCAGTACTGCAGAGCAATCTCTTCCTGACCCTCTTGTGCTGTCAAGATAGCTTGGGGGATAATGGAGCCCTAGATCTAGAAGGGACTGTCTCAGCAGTAAAGGCAGAGAATGACAGAGGACATCCAATATCCTCTTCTGGCCTTGGTGCCTGAGTTCTACCCTCAGGATCTATATGATAGAAGAGAATAACTGACTGCCCAAAGTTATCCTCCAACCTCCACATGCATGCCATAGCTCACTGCTCTGATAAAGGCATGTAACTATGAAAAAGATTCCTGGGGCAGGGCCAGGATTAGCTATAAAAGGGCTCCTCCACTGACCGACATCCCCACCCTGTACTGCTGATTTTTTTGCTTTGTTTTGTTTGTTTTGTTTTTCAAGTAAGGATTTCTGTGTAGCCTTGACTAGAACTCCTTCTGTAGATCAGGCTAGCCTTCAACTCAAGATCTTCCTGATTCTACCTCTCTGACCGTGAAGATTAAAGAATGGTGTGTGCCACCACCGCCTGGTTTTTTGTTTGTTTGGTTTTGCTTTTTAAAGACAACAGGCACCATGTGTCATCCCAGGGTAGCATTGATCTACTGTGGTCAAGGATGATGTTGAATGTCTGGTCCTCCTGCCTCTACTACTCAGGTGCTGTAATATAGGCACGCACCATCAAACTGAGCTATATGGTGCTGGGGTTTGCAGTGAGGGCTTTGTGCACATTGGGTAAACACTCTATCAATAATCAGTCATAGCCCCAGGCCTGTGCTTTTGTGGGGGACTTCGACTGGAGGAAGAGAAGGGAAGACAAGGGCACCAACAACACATGACAGTTCTCAAAGGGATGACTTGTGATCCCTCTGCCTCAGGTTGCTGATAT
The DNA here is from genome assembly GCF_000001635.26 of Mus musculus. NCBI lineage: Eukaryota > Metazoa > Chordata > Mammalia > Rodentia > Muridae > Mus > Mus musculus. The sequence goes on along the minus strand of NC_000074.6, from coordinate 3,446,073 downwards.
GAGGAGTATAGGCATGCACCACCAAGCTCAGCTTCTTGTATACCTTTCTTAGTAACTATTTATTATTGTATTTAATTTATATGTATGTGCATATGTACGTGCAGGTACCTGTGGGTACCAGAAAAAGGTATGAGATCCCCTGAATTAGAATGACAGGCAGTTGTGTGCCACCCTATGTGGGTACCTGGAACTTAACCTGGGTCCTGTGCAAAAGCAGTAAGCACCGTTAGCCACTGAACTCTCGCTCCAGCCTCTCATGTGGCATGGAGGTGGCTATTTCCAGATGACTGTCAGGCACTGGAGGCCATGGGCCACTCAGAGCTAAGCATGGCGGGAGTGTAAAGCAGGAGCCCAGAAAACAAAGATAGGGCATTATAACATGCTCTAACAAGGCTGGCCTCAAGCTGTTTAGCTGAGTGGCCCGCAATAAAGGTCCAAGTTAGAAGTGCCTGGCCTCTCATTCACTGGATACAGAGATATCCAGGCCGTGTGAGCATGGTGACAGGTTGCTATTACTAGAAGGAGAAGGACTAGACTCTGTCAGTTCAGTTATGACAAGTGCTAGGGTGCTCACTAAGCACTCGTGAAGCTTAGGTTCCATCCCCAGCACTGCATACACTGGGTGTGGTGGTGCATTCCTTTCAGCCCTGTACCCGGGAGGTGGGGGCAGGAATCAGGATCATCACTGGCTACAAAGTGAGTTGGAGCAAAGCCTGAGCTGCATGAGACTGTTTCTCAAAATCATCCATCCATCCACCCACCCACTCATCCACCCACCCACCCACCCACCCATCCATCCATCCACCCACCCACCCACTCATCCACCCACCCACCCACCCACCCATCCATCCACCCACCCACCCACCCACTCATCCACCCACCCACCCACCCACCATACCAAACAATGAACCAAGTGGTCTGTCTGGGAGATCAAGGCCACAAGTGAGTGGTTTCTCAAACCCAAGAGCATGAGCCAGGCAGGAGGGAGACCCTGAGCTTGTCTCACCTCTCCACGGCCCGGCGGATGTGGGCCATCCAGATGTTCCTGTCCTCTTTGGAGCTGGTGTACATCTCATACATCTCTGGCCCCTGCATGGAGGCGCTGATCAGGAACATGGCCTTCTCCTCGTTGGCTACCTCTCTCACGATGAGCTTTTGCAGAGAGATGACGGGTGGCTTTGAGTCCTGCATGGAGGAAGGTGATGGAAACTTAACTCTAGTCTTGCTATATCCAAACGCTGGAGTCTGGAGAGAAGGCCGGTATAGAGGGGGACTGCAAGGTGAGCTGTGCCCTGACTCCCAGTGTGCATACACATTCGTGTGGAAGGCAGAGAGTGATCTTAGCTGCCGTTCCTCAGGTGCCATCTACTTTGGTTTCCTAGATGATGTCACAAGTGTGCTTGGTACTCTGCTAGGCAGGTGGCAATAGGATGTCGTTACAAGTGCATGTCACCACACCCTACTTTTTTGTATGGATTCTGGGGAATGAATTCTGGTCTTCAAGCACAAAGCAGCAATGGTTTACTAACTGGAGACTTTTCAACTGATATCCTAGTATTCTTTTTAATGGGTTCTTTTGGCCTTAAACTCACTGTGAAACCCTGCTGGCCTCAAATTTATAGCGATCCTGCTTCAGCTTCCTAAGTGCTGGGAGTTCACCACCCACCCAGAAAAGGGCAGCTCTCTCCTTTGCTTTATTTTTATTTTTTATTTATTTTTTAAGACAAGGTTTCTCTGTGTAACCAAGCCCTGGCTGTCCTGGACTCACTTTGTAGACCAGGAAGGCCTCAAACTCACAGATATCTACCTACTTCTGCCTACCAAGTGCTGGGATTAGAGGTGTGTGCCACCATACCTGGTCTCTCTTTTATTATTAATATTTTTTAACGTTTTGTGTGTATGTGCACATGTATGCACAATGCACTTGTGGAGACTATGTTTTCCCAGAGAACAACTTGTGGGAGTTGGTCCTCGCCTTCCACCATGTGGGTTCTGGGTACTGAACTCAGTCAGGTTAGCAAGCTTGTCAGCAAGCACCTTCACCCACTGAACCATTTGCTGGCCTCCAAAGGCACACTCTAAGTAGTGCTATGAGTCAAACTGCCCCAGACACACACCCAGACACACACACAAACACTCCCCCTCCCCACCTCAGTTTTGTAAGACAGTGTTTCTTCCTGTGCAGCCCTGGCTGTCCTGGAACTCACTCTGTAAACCAGGCTGGCCTCAAATTCAGAGATTTACTTCCCTTTGCCTCCCAAGTGCTGGGATTAAAGGCATGTGCCACCACTGCCTGGATGCCAGACTCTCTTATAATTCATATATTGAGGTCCTAAGCCAAAGTATCTCAGAGCATGATGGTGTGTAGAGACAGGACCTTTAAGTATATAATCACATTAAAGGTTTGTTTTTATACTGGCCTTAATCCATCATAACTGGTATCCTTATAGGACTGTAACGTTAGGCCAGCTGTGGTGTCACAGGCCTGCCACCCCAACACTTGAGGTTTGGAGGTAGGAAGCTCAGAAGTCCAAGGCCAGTCTCAACTAAATAATAGTTCCAGTGTCAACCTGGGCCATATAAGGCCCTGAATTTATAAACCGTGAGATGACAAGTGTGTGCCATCATGCCCAGCTTGGATGAATTTTCTTTTTGTGTGTATGCTTTTTCAAAGAAGAACTCCTGGAACATATTAATGTCGGGTGTCCGTGGTTGCATTTCTGGGGACTAAGACAGGCCTGTGACACAGTATGTGGGATACAGAGTGGTCCATCTGGTGATCATAAAAGGAGGCAGGAAGACAAGAGGGTCTGGGAAGATGGTGGTGTTTGTGTGTTTCCCAGAAGCTTAGGGCTCAACTGGTTCAAGTCTATTACTGCCCCGAGGTCTCCTGACAGTATGGGGGGGGGGGCACAGCTCTCACCGTGGGCACCTCTGCTTTCTGTGAGACTATGGTGGCATAGAGGTGTGCTGGGCTAAACGGCATTTGTGATGGGATAATCTGACCCAGTCTGTGGAGAGGTGGGACGGGGTGACAAGGGACGGGAGAATTCTCAAGTGCTTTAAGATCAACATACCAACCCTGGCAGTGCTTACACTCTGAGCCTGAGGGGACAGATCAGCAGATGGGGTCTTCTGCTGCAAGGGATCCCTTTTCTGCCCTATAAAACACTAAGTCCCCCATCTTGGCACAACCTCCACTCCTGCAGAGACTGCTATCCTTCACTTTGATTAAAGGGTAACCTGCTTTGGTAGAGGATTGTCTTTATTTATATATCACCTCTTTCTATCGCTTCTGCTGACAACCTAAGAGGGGCTGGGGCACCCACCCAGCTCTTTCCTTTGGCCCACCTTTCCTCACTCCCTTCACCCATCTCCCTCCTTTCTCTGACACACATCCATGGAGGGCATGACCACTGACCAGGCTTACTCAGGGACTAAACAGTTGCCTGCTCAGACACAGAACCTCTAGGTCTTGGTGTCTTTACTTCTTTGTCAATGTAAATGGTGCAAATCCCAAATGGTTCTTGTAAGTGTGCCACATAAGCTCAGTTTAGCTCCTTCTCTTCAGCTCCCCTGCCCAATCCCTTCTCCTCCCGCCCGCCCCTCTTCCCCCTGTCCCCTTCACCCCCATCCCCTTCTCCTCCCGCCCGCCCCTCTTCTCCCTGTCCCCTTCACCCCCATCCCCTTCTCCTCCCGCCCGCCCCTCTTCTCCCTGTCCCCTTCACCCCCAGCCCCTTCTCCTCCCGCCCGCCCCTCTTCCCCCTGTCCCCTTCACCCCCAGCCCCTTCTCTACAGAGCTCCAGAGCAGAGGCCTTTCACCATTTGCCTCACTAGGGTGTCTAACATCTGTGCACCAGGCTAAGGCTCTTTTGAGCCGACCTTGGAGTCTGTGAGTTCCCAGGGATGCTGGGCAGCAGGGGAAACAGAACAGTGGCGAGCCTGGGAAGACTGAGGATGTTTTCCATTCTGGGATAATCAGGCAGCAGCCTTTCTCTTTCTCCCCAGGCTCACGGTTAAGAGGACAGCCCCATGCCCTCCCCACTTCCTCTCCCACAGACAGAGAATATGTCTGTGGCTCTGTAAGGGGCTCCTTGGGCACTCCAGACCAGACATTGCTCAAGTTCTGCCTACCTGCAGCCCCGCCTACTATCTCCATCCTCAAAGCAGATTCTGGCATCTCTGCCGCCATGGGAGGAGACAGACATCTGTCTTGGAGTCAGTAAAGTCTCCGCAGGGACCATTCCAGAAGAATGACAAGCCATTTGTTCTCTCTCACTTCCTCAAACAAACTCACATGCCTGAGCTAGATGTATTCTTCCTCCTCGCATCCCCCAAGCGGAACACTCTTGGAACCCTGCTCCTCTGGTCTGCCACGCAGAAATCAGAGACAGCTTATGTGAACCCTCCCCTTTCCTTTTATACCTATAAAAACGGCCCCTATTTTGCCTCTTGAGCCTGAATGAGCCTGAACTCTGTTTAGAGCTTCCTCCATCCTGCCATTCAGTCTGTGTGCTTATGGCATTACTAATTCTTTTAATAAACTTCTTACCCAATGACAATTTACCCTCGTGTCCCAGCTGAGACCTTTCAGTGAGAATCAGTGTCATACCAGGGAGCAAGAACCTTCTGGAAGGACCCTGATGAGACATGGTGTCTCTCAGTGTATCTTCCTATCCGTGTTCCTTCTTTGGGTTTTGTCATAGACACCTGCCTTTGTTGGGCCCACCACGGTATTGTCCTAGCAAGCAGGACCCTTGAAGACTTAGACACGTACCACAGAAGCAAAGACATATTTCTGATCTTTTTCTTGCAGCAGCAAAAGCACATCGGTCAGCAGGACAGCGAGGACATCTGCAGAGAACAGCACACCAGGGAGTATCTTAGTGCTCACATGTCCAAGGGGCTGGGGACAGCTTAGGCACCATGATGCTTAGCTTCTTGTTCCTAGAAGTTCCATTTCTAACTCACCCCTCTCCAAAGTTCCTGAGTTCTGAGATTCAGAGACAATGAATGCCAGAGGCTCTCCTCAGACAGTCCCTTCAGTGGCTCCTGCTCAGAATATGCAGAACTCAAGCCAGAGCTCCAGTGTGCCATGCAGAGTGTGTGTGTGTGTGTGTGTGTGCGCGCGCGCGCGCGAGAGTGCTCTCAGTGGCTAGAGGTGTTGGATTCCTAGAACTTGAGCAATAGGCAGTTGTAAGCTGCCCAGTGTGGGTTCTGGACACCAAATTTAGAGTCCTCTACAAGAACAGCAGATGCTCTTAATGGCTGTGCCATCTTTCCAGTTCCTCATCTGCTACATTACTACTTTGTGTATATGGGTGGCATGTGCAGTGTTTATAAGCTGTGTGTGTGCACACACTAGGGGTTGATATGGGGTTGGGGTACCTTCCCTGATCACTTATTTTTTAAAAATTGATTTATTTTCTGTATTATTAATTTTATGCTTCCACCACATGTGGTGGAAGGCACATGGCACCACATGTGGTCACAGGCATCTAATTTAGGTTGTTAGGCTTGGCAACAAATACCAGTGGATAGTGAGCTATCTTGTCGGCCCTCAACCTGAATTTTTAGACACAGTCTCTCACTGAACCGGAAGGTCATTTATTTGGTTAGGCTGTCTGGCCAGTTAGCTCTGCCATACCCCAGCATAAGGTTACAGGCATGTGCCACCATGCCTGGATGGGGATCAACGGAGGCTAGTGTTTGTTTTCTTTGTTGAAATAGACTTGTCCTTCTGCCCCAGGTTATATCTTGCCTACACAGATGCTGGCAGTGCTGGCCTCAGGCCCTCTGAATCCCAGTCCCTGTATGAAGGTGTGAGCATCTCTTGCAGAGAGTTTCACTCATGAGTGGCATAGGGAGCCCTTTTCTTCTTCTCTTCTGAGACTGGGTTTCATGGATCTTACTCTGGGCCTCAAACTTGCTATGGAGCTGAGGATAACCTTGAATTTCCAATCTTCTTGCTTCTACTTCCCTAGGACTGACTGTTACTACACTCAAGTTTACTTGGGGTTAGAGATAGACCCCAAGGCCTCATGAATGTCAGGAAAGCATTTAACAACTGACCTACAATCCCACCCCTGAAGGGCCATTTCTGAGGACCTTGTCTAAGTTAAACACTTCCTCTGTCCAGTTCTTTGTAGTCCATGGCTCCTTCAAACTTGAAAACATTCAAGTGTTGCAAGTTTGGTTTTATTCCCATCTCTTAGCTTGGTGACAATTCAAGAGGGAATGCCAATCCAAGATAGAGCTCTAAGGTGGCGCCTATCACTTTAACATAGCAACCAGAACTCCAAGCTAGCGCCATGTGGATAGAACCCGAAACCCACCTTTCAGGCGCCCTGAGGTGGACTTCCAGCAGAGGGCGCCTTCCAGGTGGAGCTGGCGCTGCTGCAGCATGTCCTCCTTTCGGAAGGTTAGCCCGTTTTTGAGTTTGCCAGACGACTTCTGGTCCGTCTTGGCTGCAATCTCCTTGAGGCGCTGGTCCTTCTCATACTCACTGACTTTGGCGTCCACTTGTGAGATGATGTCTTTGATGAGGCTCAGGGCTTGGCTCAGGTCCTTGTAGTCCTCAGTGCCAGCTGTTACGTGTAAGCAGAGGTGGCATTGGGTTTTGTGCCCATTACTCAGAGACATACAGAAGGTGATCTGCTGCATCTGGATCTATGAGGTGTGCTTCCTTGGGCCACTGCTCAGAGAATTACAGGCCTGCAATACCACACTGAGCTAGTTTTGTTTTTGTATTTTTTTGAGACAGGGTTTCTCTACGTGCCCAGGCTGTTGTGAACTCACAGAGATCCTCTGTCTTGAGTGCTGGGACTATTCCTGGCCTTTACTTTTTTTGTTGAGACAAGTCTTGTTCCGTAGCCCTGGCTAGCCAGACTTCAGTGTCAATCAGACTGGCCTCAGACTTACATTAGATCTTCCTACCTCTGCCTCCTGAATGTTGGGATTATAGGTATGCACCATCATGCTTGGCTTAGAGTTTAGCTTTTGCTCAAATGGCATAAGCTATCCAGCACAATGTACACGCTCCTACCATTATTGTAATTAGATTCCTCTCAAGTCCTTTAGCTCTTCATAAAAAAATTCCTTCCACCTCCGGACCGAGAGAAGGCCCCTCCCACCTGAAGAACACAGTAGGTGAAGGGACTCTACCCAGCCAGAACACAGCAAACATGGCTCTGGCAGGTCTTGCCCTTCTCCCTCATTCCCTCTGCCTTGCTAAAAACCATTCAACAACATTCCTAAAGCTAGTGACCAAGTATCTGGCCACTTCCTCCTCCTGAGGCTGACTACCAAGGTCAGCTATCAAAGCACTGAAGTTCAGCAATCGCAAACCCCTTAGTGGCTGCCCTAATTAACCTGTTCGATTAAAATGAAATACCTCATCCTAACACATGGGTTTCCCCTTTTACCTTTATATACTCCCATTTGCCTGCGGACTATATCCATTTCCTCTCTATCTACAGGCAGCCCTTTGTCCCTCAAAGAAAAGTTATCTTTTTCCCTTTCTTCTTGTTCTCTTTCCCTTCTGCCTTGTGCTCTCTCTTGTCTGTCTCTTATCCCTGCCCCTTGTCCCTCTGAGGCAAATAAATCTCCTTGTGTGGGGAACTTGGTCTTGGGGTGTCTTGAGCTGATACCAGTCTCTGCAGTAAGGAAACTTGTTATTTTCACATGACCCAAACCTACCAGAAATATGGAATGGGGTGGTCACCACACTGGGCCCCCAAGAGTACCTGGAATGCTTTCTGACCTTTTTACTGTGTTCTCTGTGGATATCAGCATGTCATCTTTTCTTTTGTTTGAGTTTTGATTCAAGATCACATATTGTAGCCCAGGCTGGTGTAGAATATGTGGATGTTTCTACCTATTTCCTCTGAGCTGAAACATTCTATCCTGGAGGGAAGCTATTAAAACTCAGAAAGTAAACAACACTCGCAAGTCTCAGGAAATTCCCTGAAACTCACCAGAATTACACAGTTGGTCTCTCTAAGATTATTTAAGCAATAAGGATTGCCAAAGAGAGGAGATTCTCCAACGTATTTAGCTGTCTTCAAGATCTACAGAGAACTCCGGGTATCCAGTTTTCTGGAGTCCTAACCCATGCTGGGGTGGTTTTTGGTAAAGCAGCTACCTTTGAGTCACCCCTACTCCTGCCTCTGCCTCCCAAGGGCTGAGATTAAAGGCATGTGTCACCACTGCCCAGCCATATCCATACTCTTAAACATCCTCAACAAAGTCATTGGCTCATCAAGTTGTACTTTGGTGGTAGGTTATATTGGTCTATAGTCAGTTCCCAAATCCTATCTAAGCTAAGTTGAAATTTATTAATGTCACACAACACTAGACCCCTAAGAGAACGTCTGTGCCCACTGCATCCAGCTCAGATCTTGCCCTGGCCATTTAACACAAGACCTTTCTTCTTTCCTTTTCTTCTTCTTCTTTCTTTTCATTTTTTGTTACTTTCTTTTCTTCCTTTCTTTTAACATTTACATTTAAATTTTTAAAAATTTTATTTTACATTTATAGGTATTTTTGTCTGCATGTATGTCTGTGCACCATACATATAGTACCTATGGAGGGTGTCAGATTCCCTTGGAACTGGTGTTATGTATGGTTGCCACCATGTTAGTGCTTGAACTCAAACCTGGGTCCTCTGCAAGAGCAGCTGGTCTCTTAATGATGGGCTATCTCCAGTCCCAGAAATCATGTAATAACCCAGGAATCATCTTGTTTCCATCTGGTTCAGATCTAGTTTAGACATACTGACCTGGGATCTGCCTTTGCCCAGCACTTGCTAAGGGCAGAGGCTCACCTAGCTCTTCTCTTCCCATGTCACGTGCCTGGCACCCAGTGTAGGGGATTACAAAGAGGTGACTTGGCCAGTCCATTGATAAACTCCAGAGCTGGTGGGCTGAGGCACCAATCCACCCAGACCCAGGGGTATGGCAGAGCGTGTTCCCACCTTCTGTGTTCTGGATGATGCGTTCCACAAGCACCGGGTACTTGGTTATGCGCTGTGTGACCAGAAGGATGCACTCCTGCACTCCCAGCCTTCGCACAATGGAAAAGTTGCCAATTTTCTGTGGAATGGGAAACAAACAGCTTATTTTAATTTTTTTTTCTTCTTCTTCTTTTTTTTTGGTATTTTTGAGACAGGGCTCTCCATGTGACCCCGGCTGTTCTGCCAGCCTCTGGCTCCCGAGCTGTGATTAAAGCCTTGTGCCACTACACCTGGCTCTCCTGTCTTCCCTCACTCCTCTGTCTTTCTCTTCTCCTTCCTTCCTTCACCATCCTTAACCCCTTGTATTTGTGTTTGAACCCAGAGTCCCAAGCATGCGGAACAAATACTCATTACTAAGCTTATCTCAAGACGACAGACAGGCAGACACAGTTTGATGACTATTGGCATGCACTGTTATGCGGGGGGGGGGGGGGGGGGGCTGCTGTCTGTATGAGTGTGTGTTCATCACAGACCGGAAGAGGGCATCAGAATAGGGGTTCTTCTCTGCCACTCTTCACCTAAGTTTTTTTGTTTGTTTTTGTTTTTGAGATCTCAGACCAGGCTGGCCCATTAATTCTGGGATCAGAAATTTGTAATACCATGCCCTGTGAGATAGTCTTTCCTTGAACACGTATCTTTAACTAAGAACCAAAGTGGCACTTAAACTGGCTTCCTGCTGGGGGCTGGGCAGGCTCCTTGTACTCTGCCTAGCATGCTGCACATTCTCAGGGGCTGTTTCCACGGCTTTTATGAGAGACGGGAATGTGTCAGGAGAGGTGAACAGTCTTCTTCTTCTTTTTTTTTTTTTTTTTTTTTTGAGACAGTTTCTTTGTGTTCCTGGCTGTCACCCGCTCTGTAGACGAGGCTAGCTTCAAACTTAAGAGATCCACCTGCCCCTGCCTCCTGAGTGGTTAAAGGAGTGCGCTACCACTGCCTGGCTCCCCTCAAACTCCCTTTTAAGGCTAGGGTCATGCATAGCCCAGGCTGGACTCTATGTAGCTTACGATGACCTTTAACTTCTACCTCCTGCTTTTACCTTCTTAGCACTGAGATGACTTACACCTGTTTTGTTTGTTTTTAGTGGTGTTTTGTTTGTTAGTGGTGTTTTGTTTGTTAGTGGTGTTTTGTTTGTTTTTAGTGGTTTTTTTAAACAAATACATATTTACTTAGTTTGGTGTGTGTGCCCCTTTAGGGAGGTTAGCAAAGAACTTTCAGAATCAGTTCTCTCCTTCCATCTTAGGACTAAAATTAGGTTTGGTAACAGCCAAGCATCTTTACCATCAGCCGTGTAGATATCCCAGCATCATGCCACAAGCCCCTAGGGTCACAGGGACCAGCCAGAGAAGGCAGGTTTAACTCTACGAAGACAGCAATAGCTCTGAAGGGTGGTTCCTCAGTGGGACAATGCCTCACTCAAAGGACCCACATGGCTGGGTGTTATGGCACAAGCCTGGAATTCTAGCTCAAGGCTAACCAGAACTATATACTGATCTCAAACGTGAGGGCTGGCGCTGTGCTTGAAACCCTGGGTTCCATCCCCACTGGCACATAAACTGGTTGTGGTGATACACTCCTGTCACCACAATACTTGGTGGGGCAGAGGCAGTAGGATCATGACTTCAGGGTCACCCTTGGCGACACAGAGGTTTATAGTCAGTATGGACTCCATGAGAGCCTGTCAGCCGATGAATGAATGCAAGAGTGAGCTGGCATGGTGGTACACCCCTGTAAGCACAGACCTTGGGAGGCTGAGGCAGGAGGATCTGCAAGTTTTAAGCCATACTGGGGTATCTAATGAGACCCCCATAACGCCAGGTATAATGGTGTGTGTCTGTAATCAAAGTACTTTAAAAGTGAGACTCCCAGAAGCCCCAAGGTCAGCTAGTCTGGTGGAGAACAGGAATTACTATCCCAAACAAGGCAGAGAAGAACCAACATCCAGTGTTATCCTGTGGTATGGTACATGTGTGTATCTGCACAACCTCCTCCCAGCCCCTGTCCAGCACATCCACATCCCCCCACTCACACAAACACAACGTTTTTAATTTTTGTTTCTTCTTTACCTTGATTAAGTTTTGAAACTTCTTGCTTTGCTGCAGCAATAGCTTGTACTGACCGACTGCATCATTGTGGCCACTACAGAACACAGCGTATTTCTCCTTCATTCTCTCCCCGGTTTCTCCTGAGAACTAATATGGACAGGAGACAGAAAAGTTAGCAGGAAACGAATTGTGACTGCTTCCATCTGGTTCATCTGTTCATGCTAAGAACTGTCCTAGGCGGGTGTGGTAGCGCATGCCTTTAATCCCAGCACTCGGGAGGCAGAGGCAGGTGGATTTCTGAGTTCGAGGCCAGCCTGGTCTACAAAGTGAGTTCCAGGACAGCCAGGGCTGTACAGAGAAACCCCGTCTTGAAAAACCAAAACAAAACAAAACAAAAAAAAAAAACAAAAAACAAAAATTGTCCTAAGCTCTGTCTGTCCCCATTCTCCAGGCGCTTCTGGTCCACACAGTCAGGTGGCCTAATCTACTGCTATGGACTGAGTCCTAAAAGTAAAATTCCCTTTCATAGCCATTTTTTGCAATGAGTGTGTAATGGTTTCCTTCTGGCTTAGAGAAGGGTTTTCTTAGGTTGTGAGGCTGGCTTCAAACTCTTGATCCCACTCCCTTTTGTCCATCTTGTGCTAGGATCAGAAGGAGCAGCAGAAGTAAGGAAGCCTGCAATGGATGGCTCTGACCCCTGGGGAGATGGCTCAGTGGCCTGGGCTTAGTTAGGTCTTCAATGCCTGCCTAAAGAACTGATTCAGGCAGCATGTGCCTGTAACTGCAGTGCTGGGAGGCTGAGGCAGGAGGATTGTAGGGGCTCCCTGGACAGCTAACCAGCCAAAACAGTCAGCTCTAGGTTCATTCAAAGACCCTGCCCCAGCCTTTAATCCCAGTACTTAAGAGCAGAGGCAGGTGGGCGGTCTCTGTGACTTCTAGGTCACCCTGGTCGACACAGCAAGTTCCTGGACACCTGGATTACATAGATAAACAAATAAAAATAAAACAATCAAAAATCAAAACAAAAAATAGAAAAGAAAGAAAGGAGAAACAAAGAAATAAATAAACAAAGAAAGGACTGGAGCTGTCAAGAAGGCTCAGTAGTAAAGACACATGCTTTCAAGCCTGACGGCCTGAGTTGATCCCGGAGATTTATATGGTAGACGGGCGGGGCCAATTCCTGAAAATCCGCCTCGGACTTCCTCAGGTACCACGGCACATGCGTGGTCACACATAAATGATTATTCTCTCTCTCTCTCTTGCTCTCTCTCTCCTTCTCTCTCTCTCTCTCTCCTTCAAGGCAGGCTTTCTCTGTGTATCTCTGGCTGCTATGGAACATGCTCTGTAGACCAGGCTGGCCTCGAACTCAGGGATCTGCCTGCCTCCTGAGTAATAGGATTAAAGGCATGCGCCCCCACTGCCTGGCTTACAAATGAAATGATGGAGGACACCTGATATCAACCTCTGGCCTCAGTAGGCACCCGCACTGTATGCATACACTACCCCTGGCAGCTAGGGGCTGGAGGAGACATAACTCATTAAACTGTCTGTGTCTAGCATACTGAAAGCCCTGGCCACGGTCCCCAGCATTGCATAAACTAGGTATGCGGGAACACCAGTAGTCCCAGCTCTCAGGAAGGAATCAAGAGGACCATTTCAAGGTTCAAGTGAGGTGAGCTATAAGAGGCCCTGCCTGAACCTCCTGTCTCCCACATAACCCAACAAGATACCAACCAACAAAACAAAATCATACAAATTTTTTTGCCCTTTTGAGATAGGCCCTCTAGGCCTCAGTATGCACTTAGCCCCCCATGTCCCACTATGTCATTGATGATGATGACGATGAACTCCTGATCCTCCCAAGTGGCAGAAACCAGCATGCCTGGCATGTCGTGCTCGGGGTGGCACTCAAGGCTTTCTGCATGCCAGGCAAGAGCTAGCTGAGAATGGGATTCTGAATAGTGTTCCCACATGTTCGGTTGCCATTCCCGGCTCAGGTTCCTGAGATAAGAGCAATCTGGACGGGAGCTGGCGCTGTGTGGTTTCCGGGAATGATGGGCTTGTAATGTACCAGAGCCATCATCGTTCCATCAGAGAGAAGCAAGGCAGGGTGGAGATGGGTGCGGCCCATCCTGGTCACGGTACCTACCTGCTGAACCAGGACGTCTCCGATCTTTTGGATGACGTAATTCCGATCACTGCCCTCCTCTAGGAACTCCTGCCGGCGCTCCTTAAGGCGGGCAAGGAAATGGCTGTGCATGTCCAGTAAGTCATCAGCGCACGGAAACAGACGGCTGACTGCCTGGCCACTGAATTGCAGCTCTTCCTGCAGGGCTCTGGAGTATACTTTCAGCATGATCTTTAGTGTGCGCACGTGATGAGCCTCTGTCTGCATCAGCTCTGTAGGGACAGAGGCGTGGGAAGATTCACCTTACCTCCCAGGGTACGCGCATCCTGAGACCTGCTGCAGCTGGATTGACCCTGTCAGCTCTCGGCCCATGTCCCTGCCCCTATGGCTGGGACCATGTACGTGCATGCACACACTCTCTCTTTCATACATTTATATATATATAAATGGGTTTCGTTTCCAGCACCCACGTGCAGGCTCACAACTACCTGTAACTCCACTTCCAGGGCATCTGTTGTTCTCTCCTAGCCTCTGCTATTACCTGCACATACATGGTACACACACAGATACTAAGCCCCCTCACGTCATATAAAATAATAAATATTTTAATAAATTACATTAGAAATAGAAAATAGGACTATAGAGATGGCTCAGTGGCTAAGACCATTGGTTGCTCTTCCAAAGGACCCGGGTTTGATTCCCAGCACCTGCACAGCAGCTCACAACCATCTGTAACTCTAGTTCTAGAAACTTCAGTTCCAGAGCATCTGATATCCTCTTCAGGCATTCTTGGGACACCAGGCACATAAGCGGTGCCCAGGCACACATGGAGGAAACCCACACATACACATTAAAAGAAAAGAACCGTTTCAAGCCTATGTTGGTAAGCGTCCAATACGTCATCAGCAAGCAGCACATGGAAACATGTCAGGCCACAATTCCCAAGCCTGACAATTGGAGTTCAATCCGTAGGACCCATGTAATAGGAGAGACGCCTCCCTCGCCCAAGTTGTCCTCTGACCTCCACACACACACTGCAGTACCTAGCCTGCGTTGCTATGCCCAGTTTTTCATATGGGTGCTGGGATCTGAACTCGTGCTTGTGCAGCGGGAATTTTGCCAACTAAGCCACACCTCCAGCCTTTGTTTCTTCCTTTTTTTTTTTCTCTTTTTTTTTGGACACAGGGTCTTGGGACCCGAGTCATAGCTAGGTAGCACAAGCCTCATATACACCGGGCCCTAGGTTCTAGCTCAGTTACTTCATAAACAACAAAATGAACAACAGAAAAGAAGGAATAGTCTTGACGTAGGTAAGGATGTTCACGAGGCCACGGTCTGTCCTCAGCACCTTAAAAACCTGGGTGTCGCATGCATTACTGAAGCCCAAGTACGGAAGGCAGAGGCTGGAAGGTGAGGAGTTCCAGTGATCCTTCCTTTTGGTACCACTGGGGAGCAGAGATGTGACTGGCTCAAACATCCTTCCTGCCACAGTAACAACAGGTGCCTCCCATCACACGTGGCCTTTAGCCTTTCTTAATTAGATGCCTTTCCTCCCCTCAGTGCTATGTGAGTCTGAAGCAAAAGCAGTTGAAAAAAAAAATTTAGGAATGTGCAGTGGAAGCTCAATGTCCCAGGAGCCTCTGTCCTTGAGGTCAAGAAGGCTGTGCTGAGGAACACAGCCTTGGTGGGAGTGAAGCTTGCACGTCTCTGAATAAATGTTATCAGATACAGACTCCAGTGGACCCTGAACCCCATGTCTGTGGTCCACTCATGTGCTCAAATTTAACCTCCGTGTTAGTAACTGGCATGGCTGTAGAAGTGCTTGCCTATCATGAACCCGTGTTCTTCCCTGAGCATCCCATGACCCAGAACCAGGTGGACCAGGCCTGTCATCCCAGAACTCTGGCAGCGAAGGCAGGAGGATCAGAAGTTCAAGGTCACCCTGTTACAAAGCATCTGTGAGGCTAGCCTGGGCTACACAAGAGACCCTGCCTAAAAACAAAAACAAAGAAAACAGGCGAGCCTCTGAGAAGTTATTAGGTGAGGTAAGTAAAATCTTCACAGGTGGGAAAACGTGTTTATAGAATAGGATTCTGGGCTGGCTGGCTGGCTGGCTGGCTGGCTCAGAGAACAAAGATACTTGCCCTTGCTGCATAATCTTGGTGACTTCAAGTTCAATCTCTGGAACTCACAAAAGGTAGAAAAAGACTCTGACCTCTCTACCTGTGGGACACACATCACACACACACACACACACACACACACACACACACACACCCACACCCACACCACACACATGAGTGTGTATGAAAAGGTATAAAAATGATATAAACACTGTATTCAGGTATGAAATCCTCCAACTAAAAAACAAAAACAAACAAACAAACAAAAAAATCAACCAACCAAACAAAAAACCCCAAAACAACAAACCTACAACAACAAAATCCGAGAAGATCAGAGATGAAACCAGTGGCTATCATGTGCTTTGGATTTGGAACTAACACACATACAAATAAAAGAGGCTCCTGCCTGTTCTTAAGCACTCTGAAGGCACAGCAGGGAGGCGCTGTCTAAGACCAGGAAGCTGGTTTCACCAAATTCTGGATGTTTCAGTCTCTAAATGCCACCCTGCTGATGACATTCTGTCCCAGCAGACCAAACAGAAGGAGACAGTCACTAACTAGGTGAGCATGAATCAGCCTGGGCACTTGTCAGGCTGGTTTGCAGGGACCTGTGCCAACAAAAACCTCCCGGGTAGGGCTGTCCTGGGAGAGCAGGAAGTGAGGCAAATGACCAGTTCTCCCAAGAGACTGGCTACATACCTCAGACTCTTAGGTGGAATTAGGGAAAGAAAAAAATAAATAAATAAAAAGAAGGTGCTGGGATTTAGCACATTTGGTAGAGACCTTGCTTAGCATGCACAAAACTCTGGCTTCCATTCCTAGCACTGCATAATCAGGTTGGGCAGTGTCTGTCTGTAATTCCAAGTACTTGGGAGGAAGAGGAAATTTAAAGTTATTTGAGGTGACATGGTAATTTTGAGGCTATGACTGTCTATCTCAAAAAACAAAACAAGAAAAAAAACCAAAACCAAAACAGGGCCAGCAAGATGGTTCAGTGGACAAAGGCGTTTCCAGATAAGGCTGGACTCGTACAGGCATGCACCACACACAAAATGATTTTTACAAAAGAAAGGAAAGAAAGAATTAAAGAGAACGCCAGCATGGCGGCACAGGCGTTAGACCCCTTACCATATAGGACGTCCTGTCTCTTTACCACCTCCTTCTTCTGTTTCTTGGCATATGCTAAATCCACAGAGAGGCTCCAGGACTCGGCCTCAAACTCATGTGCATCTGATTCGATCTCACACCTCAGTGAAGCAATGTAAGGGTCTGGGGGAAGGACAGAATGTTGTTGGTTAAGGGTCCAGAGCTTGCCATATCTCCCTGTTGCAATTATGGAGGACATGCTGAAGCCTCTGGCTTTTCCCAGTAGAGCCAGGAACCATGTGGCATCCCCCAGGAGAGCAGAGAGCATTGACCATACCTTCTATGAAAACAGACTCAGCATTCGAGGATGTGAGTGACAGAGAGTCGTCTGCCGTCTGCTTCAACTTTAAAAACACGGAGTCAGCTTCATCCATGTCTCCAGCAATTGGTCTGAGTGGAGATGATTGAAATGTTTATTTCACAAAAATTAGTCAGGGCCAGTGAGACAGCTCTGTGGGTGAAGATGCTTCTAAGCCTGGTGACCTGAGATCAATCCCCGAGACCCACATGGAGTGGAAGGAGAGAGCCGAGTCTACAAACAACAAAAGTGGCTTAAATAGGCATGTATGTTTCCTTGGAATATGTAAGGCGAATGAGGTTGTTCCTCCTTCTAGATAGATGTTTGGAGAACTTTCTGGATTCCAGGAGTACTCTTTAACTTGTCACAGGTCATCTTTTAAAAAAAATGAGGAAACTTTTGGTTACAGATACAGCGTAGTGTTAAGAGTGCTTGCTCAGGATGCTCAAGGCCTTGGATTCCACCTTCAGTGAGAGGAAGAGGGGAAGGAAATGTGGAAGAAGAAGAGGGAAGAAGGGAAAGAAGTTGAGAAACATAATTTGGAATTCTAGGTGAGTCTTCAGAGAGACCACATTAGGGGAAAAGCCTGGACTACTGACTAAAGCTTCACTTAGTTTAGGCTGTTCCATGCATCAGCTGGTGGTGCAACTGTAACAGATATACAGATGTAGCAGCTGGTGGTGCGACTGTAACAGATGTGCAGATGTAGCAGCTGGTGGTGCGACTGTAACAGATGTGCATTACTGGCTTAACAACAGAGGCAACTGTGTCTGTGTGTGTTGCTGGGAAGGCTAGGAAAGGAGTTTGGAGACTCTGCTACTTGCTCACATTTTCTGGAAATTTAAAAATATTGTAGCAGCTGGAGGTGTGGCAGAGCACATGCTCAGCTATGATGAAGTAGTAAGATGACTCAGTAAGTCTGTGTGCAGGAGTACCCAATTGCCCCTGCCTTTACTAGTGATCACTTACAGGATACACAGTCTCACAGCAATGGGTAACAGGAGAGACTTTTTACAAAGGGAAAAGAATATCAGCCCCTTTCCCCAGCTACTCATCAGTGCACATAACCATTATGTTATGCTGTGGCTCCAAGTCAATGCTTCTGGTCCTGTATTCGAACCATCTTGATGTACTGTGAAGCCAAGAGAGGCATAGACACTGAGCATGTCTTGGGAATAGGAGTAAGCCCTGTCCAGGGATGCCAAGCCAGTATGCTACGCAAACTGCCTCTACCCCCGGCTGAACATAATCAGGTATGCACTGGTTTTACAAAAAGAAAACATAGCCAGTGATAGGTGGCATAAACTGTTAATCCCAGCATTTGGGAGGCAGAGGCAGGTGGATCTCTGAGTTTGAGGTCAGCCAGGGCTATACAGAGAAACCTTGTCTCAAAAAACTGAAACAAAACAAAATATCAAAACCAAAAAGAAAATGCATGGACTGGGCCAGTAGATAGCTCAGCTAATAAAGGTGCTTGCCTTCAAGACTGATAATTAAGTTCAATCCCTGGATTCCAAACAGCAGGAGAGAACCAACTCCTCAGAGTCGTCCTCTGACCCCCATGTCTGCTGTGGCACATGTGCCCCAATACATCTACACAAATAAATAAATGCAATCTAGAAAAACAGGTTTAAGGTCATCTTTGACTACCCTGTGAGTACTAGACCAACCTAGGCTGTTAAGACCGCTCTGATAATGATAAATTTTAAACAACACCAGGACTTAGAAAGCATGTGTTAATAATCATTACCATGGGGCATAAATGAGTTTCTTTTCTCTCCCCCTGTGAGTGCACCTGCCAGGGTAAAGGTACCCCCTGCCCCCCTAGCTTACCCAAGTCGCACCCCAGATCCAGCTGGGCTCGGTGTTGGCTGGAGACCCCCTTTCTGAGAGATGGTCATGCCGACATTCCTGGAAGGAGCTGGGCTGCTGCCATCAGACAGAAGTGTGGTCCGAGGGTGCTCCTTCAGGGAGGCTGCAACAGAGGCAAATACAGGGCTGGAGCTGAGAAAGTGGGCAGGGTAGCGGAGGTTGCCTGTCCTGAAGCCTCGCTCTGTCTGGGGCCTCAGCACGGACAGAATCTTGGAGGTCAATAGCTCATTATCCAAGAAGACATTCTCGTTCCACTTCTTGGGGAGAGAGCCATAGAAGGGCAGCTCGGGGTGGCCAGGGAGTGACCCCCGCCTGTTGCCACCCTTAGAGTGTGTGGTTCCCATGCTGGTGCCTGGTGCTGTACCCAGGCTGTGCTGTGCTGGTTTTGATGCCTTGGGTGGGATCCTTCTAGAAAAAGAAGGTGTGCCTCCCCCTGCTGTATTGGCTGGAGCAGTGGGGCTGGTGTGCTGGAAACTGGTCCCTACCGTGACTGTGTGGTGTACAAATGGCACAGAATTTTCTCTTTGGGTAACAATTAAAAAAAAAAAAAAAGAAGGAACGGCTCTCCCACACTCTGCTTGCTCTTTGCAGGGGGCAACGGCAGAGGACAGCTTGTGTTCACAGCAAATAATCTACTACTGGGAGCTTTGCATTTGGCGTGTTTGGCACAGACACTACATTCAGAATGATAATTGATCTGAGATCGGATATGAGGATAATGCAGAGACCCACAGACCTGGAGGCACGATGCTGACTTAGCTGGCTGTGCTCATCAGTCCTGCTATAGGGCAGGACTCTAACATCAGGGTATATCTGAGGCTCATTATTCTGTTTTATGGACACACCCAACACACATAGGAGTTCTGAACAGTTATTTATTCCAATTGCTTACTTTTTAGGGTCTGGACAGGAGGATCCACACACCCACTGATGGTAATGTTTCCTTCCCACTGACTGAAAAAAAGGTTTAACACAAAACAGCCAGCTGGGGATGAAATCAGAGACAGTGCGCATGCTCGCTCACAGGTCTGTATGACTGAACCACACCCTAATTCCTAAGAGATTCTAGGTAAGTGTTCTCCAGCTCACTCTCTCTGAGCATTCCCCACCCCAACCCTCACTGGAGAATTCTAGGCAGGGGTTCTACCCCTGAACCATGCATGCCCCAACCCTCTCACGATTTATTTGGTTAAGAAAAAGTACACTTCTTTTTAGCTCTCTAGCCTGCCCTTCTCTTCCATGTGGTGAAATAGCAGGAAGACCCTTGCTGGGTGCTATTGCTCTAGACTCCAAAACCACTGGCCAGACAAATCTCTCTCTGTCTCTGTCTTGTTCCAGGATAGCAGGGCTATATAGAGAAACCCTATCTCAAAAATAAAACAACAACAACAAAAAGACTAAGGATACATTGGAAATTTTCTGACAGAGAGGTCATGAAGTTTAAGATATGAATGACTACATGCTGCAAATATTTTCAATTAAAATTCATCCTTTAATTTTTATTTTTATTTCATATTTAAATAATACTTTTTATTTATTAGTTATTAAATAAAAATACCCTTTTATTTTCCCCCTTTGAGACAGGGTCTCTCTGTGTAGCCTTGGCAGGCCTGGAGCTCAGTAGCCAAGAACAGCTTCGGATTTCTGAAAGTCCTGCCTCCGCCTCCCAAGCACGAGGATCACAGCTGTGTACCGCCATATCCTTTCCTGGCTGCTGGACGTGGAATCCAGGGCTTCATATCCACTAGCCAAGTGATCTACCAGCTGAGGCACTGAGCCAGCCCTTATAACATTCAATATGTTTATCAGCCTGGCATGGTGGGGATGTCACTGACCCCTGCCTCAAATGTTCTGATGTCAAGTTAATAAAAGTCTGACAACTGTAATTATTATGGTAGATGTTGGCCACGTAGATGTCACCAATGCATACACGCCCATTTACAAATAGAAAAAAACATCATAAATGGAAGCGGCTCAGGTCAGGGCAGGAATTTCCTGCTATTTGTACACCATACCAAACCCCACCCAAGGCCATGATGATTTAAACACACAAGTATGGGACAAACCTGAATGGCGGCCTCTGCTGGGCCTCTTAGCATGGCTAGCTAGTTCCTGAACTAAGGTCTGATCCAAAGTTGAACAGATTCTGCTTTCATGCTGTTCAGAGAAAAGAAAGTACAAATATCATCTAGGAACGGCCAGCTCCAAAGAATGTTTATACATATTGCTAATGGTGGGCCTTGGGAACCTGTAATCCAAATGCTGAGGACAATGAGACAGGAGGATCACAAGTTTAAGGTCAGCCTGTCTCAAAAACAAAAGGACAAAGGGCTTGGAAAGGTAGCTCAGTGGTTAAGAGTACTTGCTTTTCTTGCAGAGGACACAGGTTTAGTTCCCAGTACCCTCATGGCGGCTCACAACCACCTGCAACTAACTCCAGTTTCAAGAGATCTGAGACACACCACCAAATACCTGTACATGCATGCGTGCACACGCGCGCACACACAAAGTATACTAACACATAGCTGTGCACACAGGCATGCATACACACATATACATTATGCACACAAATATATACCTATAGAGGAGTGCATACGCATAAAGTACACTAAAAGGGCTAGTGAGATAACTCAGTGGGTAAGGTCCCTTTGGTACCAATCCTGATGACCTGATTTTGATTCCCTCAATCCCCTGGACCCACATAGTGGATGGGAACAGTTGACTCCTGCAATTTGTCCTCTGACCTACACACGCGTGCGTGTGCAAACAAGCTTTGCCTCCATCAGTTGAAAACATTAAAACAAACTAAATAAACAAGAACCTAAAACAAAAGGCTGGAGGTGCGTCTTGATGGTCGAGTGTTTCCTAGCATGCTCAAGGCCCAGGGTTTGATCCCCACCTGTTACAAGGACTAACAGCTACCTTGGAGATCATTGAGTATGAGCCTACCTCCTGTCCATCTGTTCCTGCATTGTGTCCTGTCCTGCCTTTCCTCATCTCCCAACACCAGAAAGGGAAGTTACCTCTTAGTTTTTAAATCAAAGCCCCATTAACGTAAAGCTATTTCCTCCTGGTCAAGCTAGAATAGAATCTAAGTTATTCATTCTTCTGTCCCTGGGAGGAGACCTGGCATTATAAGCTACTCAAAACATCGCAGACCACATTATCTTCTTTGTCAGCTTGGCTTGTCACTCATGCTACAGGGAAGGAAAGGTAAATTGTCCCATTAATGAGAAAGAGCCCCTCCCTCAGTGCAGGCGGTGGTGGAGTTTTGAGTCCTCGAAATGTTTACCATTCTTTGTTTTGTTCCTTTTCCTTGGGATACCGGCCGAAAGTTCAAGCTCCCTTTCCTGGTTGCTCTGGGCTTTTCAGTTTCTCTCTGAAGCCCTCCATGTCGTCCACCACGCAGGTTTTGCTAACCTCCATTGCAAAAGGCACAGTGTTCTTTCTTTCTCTGTTCCTCAGGTGTACTGTTTATAGTTGTCTGCTGTTTCCCTTCAAACTCTAAAGCTCTGATGGTTACTTTCTGTTTATGTATAGTATGTGTGTATGTATGTGGTTCCTAAGGAGGCCAGAGGAGAGCATGAGCTGTGCTGGAGCTGGAGTTAGGACACTGAGAACTGTCCCATCGTGTGCTGGGAACTGAACTCAGGTCCTCTGTATGAGCAGCACACAGTCTAAGCCACTGAGCCA
This sequence comes from Mus musculus, assembly GCF_000001635.26. NCBI lineage: Eukaryota > Metazoa > Chordata > Mammalia > Rodentia > Muridae > Mus > Mus musculus. The sequence goes on along the minus strand of NC_000074.6, from coordinate 3,423,758 downwards.
TCCCTTCAGCCCCCATTTTTCTCAAAATAAAATTATCTTTGAGCTTCAAGTCCATTAAAAAAAATTCTTTTACTAATGAGACTACAGACCCAAACTGAGACCTCAGTTTCCCCAGTACAGCAGACAGCAAACAATAACAGTAAAATAAACTATTAGAGCAGACAGAGTATGGTAGTGCATTCCTTTTATCTCAGCACTTCAGAAAGCAGAGGCAAGTAGATATTTGAGTTCAAGGCCAGCCTGCTTGACATAGCAACTTCAAGATCAGCCAGGACTACATAGTGAGACGCTGTCATAAACAAACAATCCTCCAAGCAAAAACTATCACCAACACCTAAAGTACTGCAGCACACTTAAATGCTCTTTGTATAATGTAGAATGCAATGTAAAGTATTTGTTTATAATAATGTATTTTTTAAAATGCATATTAGTGTTTTGCCTGCATGTGCATCTGTGTACCAAGTTCATGGTACCTGTGGAGGTCAGAAGAAGATATCAGATCCTCTGGAACTGGAGTTATAGGATATTGTAAGCCAGCAGTTAAGTGCCGAGAACCAAACTCTGATCCTCTCAAAAGCTCTGCTCTTATCCTGAGGCAGCCCTCTAGCACAAGTATTTATATCTTATGGTGGATGGGTCCAAAATGACTCTCTCTGTAATGTTTGCAGCCATCAAACCAAATTATGAGCCAGGAGCTCTGCCTTAAACAGTTGTGTGAATTGTGCCTTTAATTTTTAAAAAAATTTATTTATCTTATGTATGTGAGTATACTGTCACTCTCTTCAGACACACCAGAAGAGGGCATCAGATCCCATTACAGATGTTTGTAAGCCATTTTGTGGTTGCTGGGTATTGAACTCAGGACCTCTGGAAGAGTAGTCAGTGCTCTTAACCACTGAGCCATCTCTCTGTATTCTTTTATACTGGGGTTTCATGCTTTTGATTCTCTGGGATTTACATTTCCTGGTGGGACCAATCTTTCTCAAGTACCAAGGCAAGCCAATCCCTAGAGACAATAAAAGACTCACACTGAGGCCTGAGATGGCTCTCTGAGCAAAGGCACTTGCTGTAGAACGTGGTGACCCTGAACGTGGTGACCCGATTTTGAGCCCTGAGACCCACATGGTAGAACTAGAACCAACTGTGGAAAATTGTCTTTTGACTTCCACAAGCTGTTTCACTGCATTTGTGCCCACAAACCAGTCACTAAATAAATGTAAACTTAAAAAAAAATACCCACATATCTCTCATATGGAAAGTTGTAGCTGCCTGTATTACTGCTAATCATGTTCCCCATAAAACTGCTTACAGGAGAGAGTGTCTGCACTTAGCTTCTGGGAACCTGCCCCTAGTTGGTTCTGATTGGTAAATAAAGATGCCACCAGCCAATAACTGGGGAGGACAGACAGAGACGAGATTTTATGATTCTCGGGGTGGGTGGGTGGGTGGTGGTGGAGGAGGAAGAGGAGGGAAAGGAAGAAGAGGAGGAGGAGGTGATCATCCAGGAGAATGTGAAGGAGAGGAGAGACAACGCCATGCCTGAGAAGAGTGTGAGACAGAGAGGCATGGCAGCCATGTGAAGGACCAGGAGAACCCGGCTCAGAGCGCTGCCCAACTGGGTCTAGAGCAACCCAGATAGAACATAGACTTAAGTAAGTAGTAACTCATTATCAGTGGGTTATCAGCGGGAGGTAGATTCCAGCAGCAGTGGAAGTTAGGCAGTGGCCCCACTATTGTGCTATTTAAAGCATAGTAAAATGTAAAGGCTGTATATGTGTCTTTCACTCTGGAACATAAGCTACTGAGGTGGGTACTGCCCCTCGACGGGATTTATTAATTAATATTCAATACTACACAAAGTGGCCAAGCCATAGTCAACACTCATAGGCCCGGTCTATGTAGCTATGGGTCATCAGCATGCTCTGATATCTACCTCACAAGCTTGTTGCTCCTGCAGTCACAACAAGTTTCTCACGATGCTTGGCTTTAACCGTTTACTGGGCACATGACCTACAATCAGTCACCCGGGAAGAGTCTCAATGAGGAACCATCACACTGGATGGGCCTGTGGATGTGTCTGGGGGTGGGGGTGGTCCAGCCTACTGCAAGCAATGCTACTCCCTAGGCAGGGGTCTTGACCTGTGTAAGAGTGCAGACAGCAGGCTAAACCCAGGCGGGCAAGTCAGTCTGCCTGCACTTGCTTGTTTCTCTCTGCTCTTGAGTGTAAGTGCAATGTGACTAGTGGACTGACTTCCCAGGACTTCAACCTATAACTGTAAGCTGAAACAAATCCCTTTCTCCCCTAAGATGCTTATCACAGGAGCGAGATGCAATTAAGATACCTCCCTTCCATAAACTTCTGTCATTAACAGGAGTTGCCATTAATGTGAGCCATACTCGGTAGCCCAGGCTGACTTGAGGCTCCATGTTGGCTTTGAACTCAAGACAATCCTCCTGCTTCAGTCTCTCAGAACACCATTGGTTCCCACCCACCTTCTTTCCCAGCTGTACTCTAGGCTACATTCTGTCTGCTTCTATCATCTCAAAGCCAAGTACGAGACTATAAGGCAAGGTTCTCAACCTTCCCAATGGGAACCATAAGGTAAAAGGGCAGCAAAGATAAAATATAGATTTGGAAGGTGTTGAGCCAGGAATACCAGAAGGAAGCATGTGCCACAGGGAGGTTTAAGAAGTGCCTGGCCATTGAGCTAGTCAAGGCATATCAAAATCAGCTGGCGTGAGTGTGTGTGTGTGTGTGTGTGTGTGTGTGTGTCTTTCATTCGTGAATCCAGAGAGCTCTTAGGCAGCTGTGATGTGTGTGACCTACTTGGAGCCAAACTGGTTTAACTAATTCACCACGTCACTACCCCTTCTCCCCAATATAAAATTATTTCCATTGACACTTCATAACTGTATATCTGTGTTTTCTGATGGCCTTAGGCAACTCCCATGAAAGGGTCATTGGACACCCCTCCCCACCTATCAAACTGAACCCTGTCCATTCTTGCTTCTTCTAGAAAAAGCTACCCATGAGGATTTTGTCTACATTTCTGCTTTCTCCCAGTATGCCCTGTATGCAGTGCTGTGCTGCCCGTTTCTAGTCAGTTGTGAGCTAGGCTTCCTCTGTGACAGTTCCTCCAGTGGTTGCACGTCGTATATCACACCTGATCAAACAGGCCCAGCCATTCTCCACACACCAGCGGCCCAGAGACCTGGAGGTCTGCCTGCTGGGACAAATGAAACCATGTGTTTCTCTCTCACTTCTTCTAAACAGCATTTACCATGCTACACAGGATGGAAGCCTTGTGCTGCTTTGGAAAATGTTAAAAGAATTGGCTCAGCAGGTTAGGAATGCTTGCAGTGAAAGCAAGAGAACTGCGTGTATGTCACCAGCATTCTCGTAAAAGCCGTGCATGCCTGGAACCTGTGTTGTCACGTGCAGACAGCAAGACTTTGCTGGACAGCTGGCTAGGGTAGCCAAAATAATGAACTTCAAGGTCAGGGGAAGAATGTGTCTCAGAGTCAAGGTGGAGGGGCTTGAGGCACTCAGCAGGCAAGGCACTGGCTGCTCTTCCAGAGGACCTAGGTTAAGATCCCCCAACCCAAGCGGGGCAGTGGTGGTGCACGCTTTTAATTTCTCAGTACTTGGGAAGCAGAGAGCATCAGTATCTCTGAGTTCAAGACCAGCCCTGTCTACAGGGCAAATTCCAGGACAAACTAGCTTACAGAGCAAGTTCCAGAACTACATAGGGAAAAATCAAGACACAAACAAAAACAAAAAGATTCCCTGACCCGAATGACAGCTTACAAACCATGTGACTCCAGCTCTCAGGGGATCTGATGCCTACTTCTGGCCTCCTTAGGATGGCACTGAGCACACGTGGCACACAGATACAACCATTTGCAATTCCAGTTCCAGAGAATCTGATGTCCTGTTTAGGCCTCCATAGGCTCCTCTACATAAACAGTACACATATACAGACATGGAGGCAAACATTCATACACAAAAAATAAATCTTGGGGCTGGTGAGATGGCTCAGCGGTTAAGAGCACTGACTATTCTTCCGAAGGTCCTGAGTTCAAATCTCAGCAACCACATGGTGGCTCACAACCATCCGTAACGAGATCTGACACACTCTTCTGGAGCGTCTGAAGACAGTGTACTTACACAGAATACATAAATAAATAAATAAATCTTTAAAAAATAAATCTTAATAAAAACTGAGGTGGAGACTGGCTGAGGAAGGTGCCGGATGTTGACCTCTGGCTTCTGCGTGCACAAGGAAGGGTAAGTGCCACATGCACATCCACACTCCCACAGAAACGCTGTAATCATCCTGGATATGTGTTAAAGCTGTGCCAAAATGGACCGTTCACAGCAGTGCAGTCCGTGGAAGTCAGTAGTAGAAACTGCTCAATCATCTACCAGCCCACTGGTCACAGCTGACTCCAGTGTGCTCCAGTGTAGCCAGGGAAATGCTGTCTAGCTATCGAAGAACACAACCATGCTCTGCAGGCAAGTCAGGTCCAGCAAAAAGGAAGGCTCAGTGGGGAAAAGTACTTGATGCCTGACAAACCGAGTGTGTGGAAAAGCTAAATTTGGGGCTAAAGAGATGGCTCAGTGGTCAAGAGCATGCACTGCTCCTGCAAAGGACCTGAGTTTGGTTACCAGCACATACACTGGATGGTTCATAACCATCTGTAACTCCAGCTCCAGGGGACCTGGAAACCCCGTGCTTTCTTGAGCACAAACATACATGTACACACACCCACACACATTCACATGCTCTAAAATAAAATTAATCTTACAATGAAAGTTGGATGTGATGCATCTGTAACTTCACCAAATCCTATAGCAAGATGGGAGGTGGGTTCAGACCAGCTCCCTGGAGTAGAAAGCGGAGTGGTGGAGAAACCCTTCCCTTGACGAGGTGCAAAGAGAGGACAAATGTCCGGAAGTTTCCTCTGCTCTCCACATACATGTAATGGTGCACATGTATCCACATGCACATAATAGTAAGTAATAATAAAAAAAAACTCCAAATATTTAGAAATCAAACTCAAAAGACTGCTGTTTGCATGAATGCATGGATAGGCAATGTCTAGGCTGGGCAAGGTCCGGGAAGATAATCATGAACATGTATCCCATGCCGGTATCGAACTCCTGATCCTCCTGCCTCCACCTCCTTAGTACTGGGGATGGCTGACAGTTTATGCTGTGCTGGGGCTGGAACCCAGGGCTTGCTCAGTGCATGCTGAAGAAATGCTCTACCCGCTGAGCTACATTTCCAGCCCACCTCTGGAAGTTCTAAACTTGATTATGCTCACTAAAAGCCACTGGGCTGCAGACTTAAGAGACCAGCTGGGCCAGTATGTGAACTGTGCCTCAATAAAGCTGCTAGGCAAACACACACTCACAGCTGGGTTGGGAGCTGCCATTTTTCTGGTCTGAAGCCCATCATTCCATCATTCCACCTGCATGAGTCATTCAGCTCTGAGACAGGAAAACATCTCCTGATGCCTGCTTTCCTAAAGCAGACAGCCATGGGGGGGGGGGGGGGGAGTGTGGAAAACATCTCCTGATGCCTGCTTTCCTAAAGCAGACAGCCATGGGGGGCAGTGTGAGTGTGGTTCAGACCTGGCCACACAGGGAAATGTAGCTTGCTGTTGCCTAAAACTATCTGTAAAGACAATTTGGGGGGACGGTCTAATACTTGCCTAGCCTTTAGGAAGCCCTGGGACCTGAATTCCTGGGTTTATTCAATCCCATCATTGAATAAGCCAGGCACGGTAGCACCTGCCTGTAATCTACCCCCACTGAGAAGGTAGAGGCAGATGGATCAAGAGTTTAAGGACATCCTCAGCTAGATAGCAAACTGGTGACCCATCCTAGCCTCCCTGAGACCCCTTCTTAAAGTGGAAAAATGCTGATCTGGATGGGCAGCTTGCTTGCCGGGCATTCACAAAAGCCCTGGTCTGGATCTCCAGTGTTGGGAAGGGAAAACAAAAGTTACTCTAGAGCCCAATTAGCACTGTCTGCTCTCCCTGCCGAGAGGCGGGATTGATCTGCAGGTCCCTGGTGGCGGTAGCACTTGTGTGATTGACACAGAGTTGTTTCTGCAAGAGAGGAGGGGGAGGGGACTAAGCCAACAGTGAAAACGGACACAGGGATAAGAAAACCCACTCACTCTCTGTTAACAGACAACAGGCTGCTTTCAGGATGACTTAAAGTTTTTATGTAGTGTGCGTATACCATGACTCGGGTATGGAGGTCAGACGACAATTGGTGGGAGTTAATTCATTCTTTCCTTCTGCCATGTGGGAACTCATTAACCTTTGTGACCGGAACCTTCACTTGCTGAGCCATCTACTTCACTGGCCACAAAGACTTTTTTTTTTCTTATTTATGTATATGGCACCTTACGCAATCAGGGAGTTAATTACCTGAAGACCAGTATGAAGCGCTCAGTGATCTTTCTCACTTGTAACCTTTACTGTATAATCCCAGAACACAGAAGCTTCTAGAGTCACCAGTGTTTAAAGGAGGCATGACGGCTCGTATCTGTAATGCTACAGCACTTGGAGAGGGTGTTCCAGGCAGGAGCAGTGCCACAGGCTCAAGGCCAGCCGGACAATGCCCAGTGTGGATGAAGGTGCTTGGGGTCAAGCCCAGCAACCTGAGTTTGATTTCTAGGACCCACATGATCGAAAGGAAACAGATTCCTGCAAGCAAGTTGTCCTCTGACCTCCAAATCCCCAATATGGCATGCACACCACCTCCCCCACAACAGTAATAAATAAAAATGTAAATAAGAAAGAACAAAGAAAACTGTCAACCTTTTGTCCTGTGGAGGAAAGAAGGCCAGGCTGATGCTAAGCAAGTGTCCTACACTATCCCAGGCCTGGAAATGAGTATCTTAAAGCAACAAATATGGAAGCCACTCATCTCCTTCCAGTCTACAGGTCCCAGTAATCTTACTGGCCCGCTGATGCCACTCCAAGGAAGTGGCTCTGGAATGGAAATGTCCAGTTTTCTGTAAAAAGGCCACTCTAGAGAAAACAAAAGTGTATGTGGGGTGGGGCAACAGCGAAAACTGGTCCCTCCACACAGAGGCACCATTGATACCGCATTTTGTCATCTACTCTTTGGGGGAGATTCCTGTTACAGGCTGAAAAGCGCTCCCTGGGTCTGGAGAGTTCTAGCAGGTGCTTGCTTGTGCTAGAGAGACAATTAAGAGCAAAATCGGATGCAAGGTGGAGTTTGCAGTTCACAGTTCCTGGCGTTTCTGCCACCTGAGGATCGATGAGAGCGGGGGTGGAAGGTGGAGGGTGGGAACGACCGATCGATTTCTCTGCCTTGCCTCGTTCTGATGTTAGAGAGGAAAGGGAGTATGGAAAAGTATAAAGTACATGGGTGGGAGGAATAAACTGCTTTGTTCTACACCTCAGGGGACACAGCAAAATTAAAAGGACATCTTGTACCTTGGAAGGTAAGTATGAGTCAGAAAGGATGCTCGCTCTAAACCCAGAACAGTCACCTCCTCATCTGCAGACGACAGCTGGAGGGTTGAGGGATTCTGGATGTAAAACACTTGGGGGAACCTGTTTAATTTTGATTTGTGTGTGTGCGTGCGTGCGTGTATGTGCGTGTCTCACACTAGCTCTCAGGTGTCAGGGTGATCATCCTGTCATCTGTCTCCCACTTCACAGTAGGAGTGCTGCCATTAAAGGTGTGCTCCACTGCATCTGGCTTTTCCATAGGGATCAGGGATTGGAACTCGGGTCCTCGTGCTGGCACAGCAAGCCCTTTACCCACCGAGCCCAGAGATTTGTTTCTGTGCCAGTCCTGTGTGACCTTTATTCTGGTCACTATCTCCAATGTGTCGTAACAATATACGCATGTGGTGTTCACACTGTATCAGGGGTTATCATCAGCTACACAATAAGGTCTGTAGGAGACCAGGGAGATGGTGGCTGAGGAGACACCTGCATAAGAAAGGACCAGACTGCTGCTCAGGCCACAGGATCTGCCTGAAGCAGTTCTTCCTCCTTCTGAGTCCTGTGGGCTCACCGAGACACTGTCTCTGAGTTGCTGGCTAACAGACCTAACTCTGGTGCCAGGGTTTCTCATGTGGAGAAGGGAGTTTGCATCAAATCGCGCACTGGTGGCCGTACATTCATCATCCCTTCCCTGGCCCTGCTTTGGATTGCAGGCTCTCCCCAGGAAGGCATGAGGCTCCTATTTCTGCTATGGGGATAGGGGAATCAGTTTCCTCTTAAAGGTCCCACCATGTAGTCCCTGGGGCTAGAGCCTGATCTCTATCTACCCACAAACTGCTATCTATCTCCCCATGCCATTATGACTACTTTATTACTACTGCTATTTTTAAGCTGGATCTCACTGTGTGGTAGAGGCTGATCTCAACCTAGTGGCAGTCTCATGACAAGGCATAAGCTTTCTCTCTAATCTTCTTTTTGTAATTGTCTCGGTGCTTTTCTAGGGCCTCTTCCCAGCTGAAAGGGTCTCCCTACATCAGAAGCATGGGCCAGGCTGGGGTACCGCTGGGGCAGATACTGACCCTTCTTGCATCCCCCAAACAATCACTAGTTTGCCTTCTACTGAAGAATGGGCCTCTAGGGATACGGCCTGGTCACCTGGCTCAGGGCAAGGCCTTTTTGGGTAACCTGCTGGGAAGCTGCTGGGTAGAAGATTTCCCTTGAGCACTGTGCTGACTGGTAAATAAGATCTGGAGAAAGTGACATCAAGATTAACATATGAAAGAAGCCAGCTGGAGAGACAGACAGAAAGTCCTCTCCCCAGGGTCATGTAAGGACCGAGCACAAACACTCAAAGCCTGGGAGCCTTAACTCTGCGTATAAGTATAAATGTTCGCCTGTGTATGTGCATGTAGTATGTGCACGCACACCACATGTATACCTGGTGCCCAGAGGTGGCTGGGGGACTGCACTGTAGGTGCTGATAACTGAACCTGGGCCCTCTGCCTAAGCGGTAAGTGCTCTTAGAAGCTCTGCTTTCTCTTTTAAATTTTTTCTTTATTACACTTTGATATATATATTGAGGGAGTGGGTAACATGCTTGTGTAGAGGTCAAAGAAAAACTTGCAGGAGTTAGTTCTGTTCTTCTACTGCGTCTTCAGGTTTGGTGGCAGGCACCCTGATCGCTGAGCTGTCCTGCCAAGCCCCTTCCTGCCCCCTCTGCAAGTCAGACCCAGTACAATGCTGGAAATGATGTCATCACAAGGACTCCGACCTCACAGAGGACAAAAGGAGCTCTTCTGTATGCCACCAACCTCTCAGTGACAGCATACAGACCATCACATCCTTGTGTTGAAGGGCACGCAGGCAGGCATCCAGGTATACCTGTCTGCACTGTAAGGACCACTGCTACCACCTCAGGGGTTATTATCTGTGGTGGGTTTTAAATTCTTCTGATACAGACTGGACTCAGAGCCTCTGCATGTTAGGTAAGGGCTCTACTAAGCTATGCCCCAAGCTCCTATTTTCTCCTGCTTTAACTTCTTAGTTTTTCTACCACTGTTTTATTATCTTTTGCTGTTTAGTCATTGTTTTATTAACTAGTGTGTGCATGTGAGGAAATACAAGAATGGTGTGTGTGTGTGTGTGTGTGTGTGTGTGTGTGTGCAGAAGCCAGGGGAGGACATCAGGTGTCCTGCTCTCTCACTCTCAAGCTTATTCCTTTGAGGCAGAGTCTTCCAGTGCACCTGGAGCTATGCTGGGGCCCCCAAACCTAAGCAGTTCTCCTGTCTCCACCCAGCAAAGTGCTGAGGTTACAGGAGTGTGCACACAGCCATGGCTAGCTGTTCACACGTGCCAAGGATTTAAGCACGGGTCCTTAGATCTCTCTTGTCCCCCGGGCATCCACAGCTCTTGTCCGGGTTAATCCTGAGTGTTAGCATGATATAAGGAGCATCTAAGCCAGCAAGCAAGACTGGTTGATCTCTTGAGTAGACTAGCTAAGTGTGGGACACTGACCCTGGCCCTAACAGCCACATCCCACAGGCTGAGGGTACCAACAGGATAAAAGGGGAAAAGAAGAAAGCTACTTTCTCAGTCCCACAAAGCTCTACCTAGTGGGACTTTCTGCCTTTAGTGCAGCTGTTTATAAACAACCAAAGAGTTCTACTCTGAACACACGGTACCCCTGGGCAACCTCCCCACGCCCCCTTGATGCACAGATCTGGGGTAAAGAGAAGCAGGTAGCAAGGCTAGAAGTAGGTGGCCAAATCCCTTTATGTTGATTCAGTGTCTGGCATACTGCCCACACAAACTTTTAAAGGGGATTTTTATTATATTTAATTATGTATATACATATACAATTATGGGTATGGGTATGAGAAATGTTGGTGCCTGCAGAGGCGTGTGGGGGCCTCTGGAGTCAGAGTTCCAGAGAGTTGTAAGCTTCTAATCATGGGTGCTGGGAACTTAACTCTGGTCATCTGCAAGAACAGTGTATGCTCTTAGCCACTGAGCTATCTCTTCAGCCCTTCCTGCTTTGGAAAAGAAAAATCATTTCTTTTGCTTCATTAATGTGAACGAATACTCTAACACCAAGTTCCATCCCAACCCACCCTTATTGTTCTTAATAAATGTTAACTCTCCAAAGGTTTTATGGTAGTGACAAGAATATTGCTGAGTCATATCCACAGCCCAACTGGGGGATTCTAGGAAGGAGCTGTACCACCAAGCCATGACCTTGTACCTCCAAACCTTTCATTGGTGAATTCTAGACAGATGCTTTACCACTGAGTCACATCCCAAGCCTCTCTGCCTAGAATCCTCTATCACTAAGCCACACCATTCAGTTTAATAAGGCCTTTTTCTAAATTGATATCCAAGATTATGCTCAGGGATTTCATGTTATTGTTACAAAAATACTTGGGGCAATCAACCTAACTGGGGAGTAGGCCTATTTCATTTCCAAGTTCCATGCTTGCTCTGCTCCATGGTGATTTGAGATATCATGACAAAATGGTGTAGCAGACAAGGCCTCACCCTCATCACGGCTAAAAAGCAGAGAAAGAAAGGGTCTGGATCCCAACAAATACTCACTTCAATGGTGAGCCCCAGTGACCCAACTGTCATGGGCTCTATTCCAAAAGAAACCTCAACACTTCAATAGCACCACAGGCTGGGACACAGTCAACACATGGATTTTTAAGAGGCATTCAAGACCCAATCAACAGCAAATACCACACAGCGTGTGTGCTGTTTCATTTTATCCACCCAGAGAGTAGATGTGGCTGGCCTTGAACTAGCTATGTAGACCAGGCTGACCTCAAACTCAGGGATCCACCTGCCTGCCTCTGCCTCTGAGTGCTGGCATTAAAGGTGGGTACCACCACACTCAGCTCGTTTATTTATTTGGTGTATGTGCCCATGGGTGGAAGTCCAGGGCCTCCTCAAGGGAACAGTTTCTTTCCACCATGTTGTTTCCAGGAATCAAATTCCGGTCATTAGGCTTGGCAGAAAGTGCCTCTGCTCTCTGACCTATTTCGACAGCTGCTATTTTTGCTTTGAGACAAGGTTGCTACTATACAGCCCAGGCTTCCCTTGAACCCTGGATTCCCCTGCCTCAATCTCTCCAGTACTGAGATGACAGATATGTGCCACCACGCCCTGCGGGTCTCTTAACGTCTACTACCCACAGCTGGATTCTTGCTTAATAAAGATAAGAAGTAACTAAGGCAAACTGCAGGTGACTCATCTAAGAAGGAATTGGAAGGCGGAAAAAAAAAAAGTGGAACATTCTTGGACAGAAACCAGTTGGCTGCCTGGTGTGGTCAGTCCTGCAGTGTCGGGAATGAGAACAAGTTTTCCACCTGTAAAGACTCCGAGTCGATAAGAAATGGGCCTTAGGGAACACCTCCAAGGGTCCTGAAGAAATGCTACCTCTTTCTCTACAGCCAATTTCCTTGACGTGGATTTTGAACAAACTGATTGAACCCGGGGCTGGGTATGAATTCTATCGCTGAATAATCCCCTGGCCCACCTGGCCCTGCTGATAGCATGGGATGAACTTAAAATTAAGTCTAAAAGGAATTAAACAGTGGGTGGAGCCAACACTCAGGATGGCTTCCTGAGTGAGGCTGGGGAAGCGGGAAGACTTGATGTGGGTCCCCAGACCCACATAGAAGCTGGGTCCAGAAAGCTGGGTGTGGTGCTACACATCTCAGCACCCAGGAGGCAAGAAGGCAGGGAGATCTCTGAGTTTGAGGCCAGCCTGGTCTACAGAGGGAGAAGAGCCAGGGCCACACAGAGAAACCCTGTCTCGAAATACAAAACCAACAACAAAGCTAGGCCTAGAAACATCCATCCCTGGGGAGGCAGAGAGGTGGATCCCCAAAGTCCTCTGGCTGGCCATTCTAACCAATCAGCTAGCTACAGGTTTAATGAGAGGCTCTGTCTCAAAGAAATCAGGTGGAGGGCCAGCAAGATGGCTCAGCAGATTAGGGAGCTTGCCACAAAGCCTGGTAACCCGAGTTTAATCTCTGGAACCCACATGGTAGAAGAGAACTGACTTCTCCAAGTTGCCCTTTGACCTCTGCAGGTATGCCATTGCCTGTGTATAGGCACATACATTAAATAAATGTAAAAAAAAAAAGAAGAAGAAGGTCAGGAAGCTGGAGTCATGGCTTAGCAGTTAAAAGCACTCGCTGCTCTCCAAGGACCCAGGTTTGATTCCCAACACTCACACGGATGCTTACATATGTCTGTAACTCTAGCTCTAGGGGATCAGAAGCTGCTGCCTTCTGACCTTCACAGGCACCAGGCACAAAGTGGTGCACAGACACACAGGCAGGCAAAACACCCATAAACACAGAATTACAAACAAACTCTAAATGAGGTTGATAGTAGGGAGAGCAGGCAGAACTCCACACAATCCTATTAAACTCTATAAATTTAAACTAATTGCAAAATAAGAGCAATAAATAAATAAATAAATAAATAAATAAATGGCTTAAGGAAGATGGCTGCAAGGTGTTTTCTCCCCCATACTCCCTCAGTTCCTTTTTTCTCTCCTCTCATGTAGCCCAGGCTGTCCTCCAACTTTCTACGGAGTGGAAGACAAGCTTATCCTCCAGGTGCTGGGATTTCTGCTGTGCAGCACTGCACCTGGTTAGTGCAGTGCTGAAGGTAGAACCCAGGGTTCTCAGACATGTGAAGTGAGACTCTACCCACTGAGTGCCGGCTCCAGACTTTCCACTCTTGAATGAGACAGGGTTTCTTGTAAGCCAGGCTGGCGTCCAGCTTTCTCTATAGCCAGGGATTTACCTTGAACTTCCGAACACCCAGCCTCAATCTCTCAGGTGGAGAAGGCAGGCTGGCACCAGGCTCATCGTTAATTTTTCTCTTACTCTATAGCCCAGCCTGGTCTCAAATTAGCGGTGATTCTCTCCCCTCAGGCTCTTGAATACTGGACTCACAGGCGCGCCATCACACTTAGCTTGCTTGATACATTAGTTTTCAAATGTCTAGCTTCTTTTGAATTCTGAAGGCCAAACATTCCTGATCTCCACACTTGAAACATAAACTGCACCAAAATCCAAAATTTTTAGAGTACCAAATTGATATAGTAATTTCACACTGAGTCTGTCATGATGGGTTACACTCAAAACAGACCTGTACAAAAACAAGAAAAATGACTGCCCCAAATTACTTTCAAATGGCTCAGCTAGAGCCAAAAAAGGCTTTTACTGTCAAGACAAGCCTGACATCTTGAGTTTGAGCTCCAAGACTCAGGTAGGCAAAGAACTGCCCCTATAAGTTCCTCCACATACATGGTCTCCAAAAACAATTTATCAAAAGAAATTATCTTCAAGCCGTGTGTATGAGGTATAGATAAAATGGGAATGAATCCTATGTTTATATTTAGGATAAATAGGACTGAGATGGCTTGCCTAAAAGTGCCTGAAGCCCTGGGCTCCATCCTCAGCACTGGAGGCGGGGGGGGGGGGGGGGGGGGGTAGAACTATTTTCTTTTCCCAAGTTTAGGAAAGTAGACTTAAAGATATTGTGATATATGGGAGTTTTCTCCAAAAACATAAACTTAAAAAATTATTTCAAAGCTGAGTGGTGGTGGCACAAACCTTCAATCCCAGCACTCAGGAGGCAAAAGCAGGCAGATCTTTAAATTTGAGGCTAAACTTCTCCTCAAGCAAGTTCCGGGACAGCCAGAGCTACACAGAGAAACCCTGGCTCCGAAGACCAAAAACCAAACCTAAATAAATACTTCAGGGAGGACATGGTGGCACAAGCCTTTAATTTCAGCCCTTAGGAGACAGAGGCAGGTGGAAACCTGCCTGATCTACATATCGAGTTCTAAGACAGACAGGGCTATGAAGAGAGACCTGTCTCAAAACAAAAAGTAAACACACACAATGCCTTTATTACTATATTTAACTGTATGAGTGTGCACATCCACAATGCATGTAGAGTATACTGTGGTCGCCAAGAGGAGTTGTTTCTCTCCTACTCTGTGGGTCCTGAGGACAGACGTAAGGTCATCATCAGGCTGGTGGCAAACACCTTCACCCAGTGACTCATTCAAGTCCCAATATAAGTTTAGAGTTAAGCAAAATCGGCTGTCTACATTCCCCAGGGCTTATATAAACCTCATGTTCCTAACAAGTGATGTCCCTCCCACGCCTGCTCAGCTAACTGGGGTCTTGCTAAGACCAAGTGACAAAGAGTCCAGTGTCCAGAGATAGAGCAGGGCTACTCTGCTAAATCCCTAGTCCCCAAGCTACTGCCTAAGCAATTAATCCTGGTACTTTCTAGAATGCCGAAGAGACCAAATGGATGGGCTTTATACAATCCATAAGTCCTTAAGGATGGGTGGAACTGGGGGTCAGCTCTGCAGTTGATGATTCCCAAATGCCCAGGCTACCATCCCCCAAGTAAAATCTATTTACAAATCTGCTCAGAGTTAAAATATCTCTGGATATTTTAGCAGTATGGTAAGGGAATGACACTGGGTCACAGCCCAGAGGAGTCCAGGTGACCAAAGAATGGCAGTATAGCCAATGGTTACCGAAGAAAGCTGAAATGTTTCTTTCACCCAAGGAAGATGTCATAGGGTCATCTGCAGTAGGCTTTGTAGTATGAGTAAGAGGCTGTTAGGAGGAAAGAGGGAAGAGGAACCGCATTCCAGGAGAGAACAATGGGAAAGAGCAGGAGGTGAGACAAAGGAATGAAGGCTTACTAAGTACAAGTTAGTTGAGAGGGATGGCATGGGGTTTGCCAGCAGGGCTGGGCACGTGGTGGTTTATTCTTTCGTGCCTTTACTTCCCCGGCTAGGGTGTCAGTAGAGGAAGAGGCATGACAGAACCTGCATTTCACAGAGGGAATGTTACAGGCAGGCCAGTCATTACAGGGACAGAGGAGGAAACCAGTTTGGTCATCTGCATTTCAAATGGTAAGGCCTTTAAGGAAGCCCGAGGATGGAATGACAGGTGAGCAGAACACTGTACCCTGTGAAACATAGGGGTCGGGAGGGGGAAGGATACAGATGATGCAGGGGTATGACCTGGGTCGATGAGGCAGGGTCTGTAGAGGGAAGGGGGGTCGGGGATGGGACAGAAAGCAAAGTCTTTGGGTTCCTTCTTTCTGAAGGGTCCAGTAGACACTGATAACACCAAAGGATGGCGTTTGTCAAAAGCAGGCAAACACAGGGTTTAAACCCAGGATCTCATGCATGCCAGGCAGGCTTTGTACACGCTAAGCCATGTATGATGCCCACAGGGTTCTCTCTGGAGTTTCCAGGTAGGTTCTCCACCCAAGCCACACTCCTAGCTCTGCAGTGGGGGATTCTAGGTAGTGGTTCCATCTTTAAGCCACACTTCCAACCCCTGAGCAACATGCTCAGTTCCTGTATTGCCTCTAGTTATCTCCATGAGGGAGCAAGGGTACTCCTGGAAGACATTCCCCAGGGCAGCCCACCACAGTCTCTTTAGCTCCAATGCCAACAATGTTGGGGCTGGGAAGACTTCACTTAGACTGGAGCGTGGGTTTCTTTACAGCTGGCTTGCCTCAGGCAACTGCTGAGAGTTTTTAGATCTTAGCCTCTCACAAGGTAGTTCAGGCCCCTCCAGTAGTCTGTGTGGCCTCCAGCCTAGATAAGGAGGTTTTCTCCCTCATCATTCTCTACATGATAAAGTAATAAGCAAAGGTTTAGATGCCCGCACAGGAGCTTGGCCTGGGGCAGCCTCCTTTCAGGTTCATGACAGTTCACTAATAAATAGTTTGGATGAAGAAGTTTCACCCATCCTGTTATGGGCTTGGCTAGAGGCCAGTCAGCTCGGAATGATCTCAGTAGCCCTGCGCACGTTTCCTGTGGTCCCCAAGAATATGATATTCTTGGAGCTAAGCAAGTGGTCAACCAGCTTCCATGGACTGACTTGATGTTCCAGAATGAGTAGAAGGCTGAGGTGACAGGGCTTTTCCATATGGACTCTAAGACTCAAGACTGTAGCCTGCCTTTATGGTCACTGTCACTGTCAAAGTCATCATTGTCATCGGAACAGCAAGATGGCTCAGTAGGTAAAGGCACATGTTGCCAAACCCAATGACCTGGGTTCAATCCACAGGACTCATGTTGCAAGCTATCCTCTGAACTCCATATGCACACTTTGGCAGACAGATCCCCACCCCAACCCTCCCGAGTAGCCTCCCAAGTGCTGAGATTAGAGGTGTGTGCTCTAGCCTTAAAAGAAAAGCAAACAAACGTTGGTTTGGTGTGTGTTCTTTCCATCTACCACATGGTCACCAGACTGAATTAGACCATCAGGCTTGAGGGCAACATGACCAAGTTGAGTCCTAGCTTGCCTTATAAACCACGTTAGGGACCAGAAAGATGGTTCAGGGGCTAAAACACTTGCTGTGCCAGCATGGGGACCTGAGTTTGAACTTCTTGCAGTGTGTGCGGGAGTGGAGAGGGTCAGAGACAGGGATTTCTGGGGTTTGCCAGCTGCCTGCCCAGCTCTAGCTTCAGCGAGAGACCCTGTTTTCGAGGAACTAAAGTGGACACAGATAGAACAAGGTACCTGATGTACTCTCCTGGCCTCTGTGTACACACCTGGGTACATTCGCTGGTGTGCATGTGCACACGAACACTCACACACTCACAGGCACACACACATACTGATCCATACCCATTCTCACATACCAAAAATAAATAAATGGCGCTCTATGTTATGTGTGCAATTTAGATTGTGTGAGACATCAAAATGAAGAGACTATGTGGGGAGAAACAGGAGAGGGTGACGGGGTAAGAATTATGTCATAGCTCCTCTCATACATAGAGCCGAGGTTTAAATAAACACAAAAACAGTCGCATGCTGCAGAGGTGGCTCAATGGACAGTGTTTACCATTTTAGCATGAAGACCAGATTTTGGATCTCCTGGACCCATGTAAAGGCTGGGCAGGCATGGTGGCTGCTGTTAATTCCTGCACTTGGAAAGCTGACAAGGGTCCCCTAGATGAACTAACTGACTGAGACTGGCTAACTCAGTGAGATAAAGGTTCAGTGAGATCACTCAATAAAGTGTGTGTGTGTGTGGGGGGGGAATCTAACATCATTTGAGGCTTCTACATGCATATACACACGTTTGCTACACACATGTGGACATGCAAAAGGCTCATAACCCCCTCTAAATGCATTCAAGTATACATGAACATATACATACATACATATATACATATATACATATATACATACATACATACATACATACATACATACATACATAGGGCTGGAGAGATGGTTAAGAGCACTGACTTCCAGAGGTCCTGAGTTCAAATCCCAGCAACCACATGGTGGCTTACAACCATCTGTAATGAGATCTGATGCCCTCATCTCGTGTGTCTGAAGACAGCTACAGTGTACTTCTATATAATAAATAAATAAATAAATCTTTTAAAAAATGTAATAAAACTAATAAAAAGTAGGCACAGTGGTATATGTAGTCACAGTGCTTGGGAGGCACAAACAGAACAGGTTTCAGTCTAGCCTAGTTTACCCAGAGAGTTCCTGGCTAACGTGAGACTCTGTCTCAAATAAAAACAACAAACAAACAATGAAGACCTGGGCATGGTAGTACAGTCTTATCTCAGCTCTTGTAAGACGGAGGCAGAAGGACCAGAAACTCCAATCTATGTTATATAACAAGTTCAAGGCAAATTTGGTCTACACAACATACCCTTTCTACATAACCTTTTATCAAAACACAAAACCAGTACCACAGAAGGAAGGCTATTTGGGAGGATGAGGATGGCGGTGCGATGAGGGAGGGTCTCAGGAGGGTAAGTATGCACAAAGTTCAACAGCACTTGTGTACAAAGTGTCACTGTGACAGCCACCAGTCTGTATGCTAACCATAAATAAATAGATAGTAAGAAATTAGTAAGTTAATAATAAAAAGGAAATAATGTACGTAGTCATGGAACTGTCAAAAGTACTTCCCTCGTTCTGTGGCATTTTAACTTTATCATCCATAGTGCCTTAAAATAAAGGTTATTTGAACACAAGAAAGGGGGGAACCCTTCACTCTAACCCTAACCCAAGGTCTTCCAGTCTGAGTGTCATTTCCCAGACCCTACATGGTAGAAGGAAAGGAAACACACACACACACACACACACACACACACACACACACACACACACACACCACGCCCTTCCTTATGGTGATCCTGGGCTCTGCCTCCACCTGACTTGGAACAAAACAAAACAAAAAGGAAAAAGCAAAAGACAAAGAAGAAAAGAAAAAGGGATAACCTGGAACCTGCCCTACAAGCTTCATGGCCGACTGTCCTGAATGACAGGACTCCAGTGGCTTCCGGAAGACACAGCTCCACCACCATCACACCTGGAAGGTCCCTGCCCATGCATCTATTTCTGCACTCTGAAACCCATGTGGTACTGACAGGCCAGCTCATGAACAGATGCCTCCCAGATGGAGCGAGCCATCATCAAGGTTAACTGTGGATGCTACACGGTGGTGGAGTGGATGGTCTAAGTTGACGAACTATGACCATCACCCGTTAGAGCCACCAGTAAGGAGCTGGGGAGATGTCTCAGTGGTCACTGCATTCGCTGTGCAGGTATGAAGACCTGAATTCAAATCTCCATTACACATAAAAGCTGGATGTGGACAGTGGTCACGCGCACCTCTAACACCAGAAGGAGCACCGAGGCTTGCAGGCTACAACAAACAACTCCCGGTTCAGTGGCAGAGAGACATAGACAGACAGACAGACCAACCAAGTCACTGGCCAGAAGAAATGGCCTTTATATGTGTTCTTGGAGAGGGATATCCATGTATGACCCCAGAGGAATGAGCTCATGATGAAGGGGACTGAGGAGATAAAGCCTGAGGCAAGTCACCTCACTGTTACCAGAGCTGCACAGTGAAATTACTTGTCCTGTAGAATAAGACCACTTCAAGTTGCAATGTCACACTGTTTTCTGGAATTCGGTGGAGGGACTTCATATACTTGGAGCTAGGTGCATGGATGTTATCCTAGCACATAGAAGGCTGAGTCTCATGGGTCAGCTTGGGCTATATACTGAGAGTTCAAGGGTATGCTAAAGACTCTGCCTCAACATACCTGCCCTACCTACTGAAAGGCCCACATGAATTTTACATGCTTCTGGCCAAATCAAAGCCAGATGCTGGGCCAGTGGAGTGGCTAACAGGTAAAGGCGCCTGCTGCTGATCCCCAGAACCTACATGGTGGAAGAGAACTTCCCTGTGTTGTCCTCTGACTTTCACACAAGTGCCATGTATGTGCATGCATTTTCTCTCTCACCTTCACCACTCTCATACTTAACGAGTTAGTGTAAAACAACTTAAAACCAGGGGCTGGGGCAATGGCCCAGTGGCTAGGAGTTCATACTATTCCTGCAGGGGATCAGGCCTTGGTTCCCAGTGCCTATAAGGTGGCTCACAACTTTCTGTAACTCCCCGTCCAGGGAACCTGACACCCTGTTCTGGTACACATTCGTATTTGCAGGCAAACAATACTCACACACGTAAAAAAGTGAAAAGAAATAAACCTCTGAAACAAAGCAAACAGGCAACCTAGATTTTGAACTATGGAGGTCCTAGCAAAACAACTCCCCCACTTCAGGTAGGCATCCCCAGAAGTATAGCTGCTTTTCTTCTGAGTTTTTATTTATTTATATTTTTAAAGCCAGTACCTATGTAAGCCCAGGCTGGCCCCGAATTCTCTTACATAGCCCAGGGATGAGCCTGAGTTGCAGGTACCTTTTGTGTTTTGTTTTCATTTGTTTCCAAGACAGAGGCTCACCTACCCCAGGCTGGCCTTAAACTCACTATGTAGCTGAGGATGACCATGAACTGATCCTCCTGCCTCTACCTGCAGAGAGCCGGGATGATGGGTGAACACTAACATGGGTTTCTCTTTTACATTATACTGGGTTTCAATCTTTTTAAAAATGTTATGTTGACTCAGTTGGTCACTCAGACATCAAAACTGGGTGGTAAGATGGCCAACCAGTAAAGGTGCTGCCTGCAAGCCCAGCAACCTGAGCTCCATCTTCAGGATCAACATGGTGGAAGGAGACAATGACCCTCATAAGTTGCCCTCTGATGGTCACTCAATTAATAAATGAATAAATGTAATAAAAGTATTCTTAGATAAAATCAAGGTTAGAGTCTGGAAATAATGAAAGCAGCCCGTTACAGAAGATAGACATGTTCAGTGACAGTGACTGCATATCAAAAAGCTCCAAGCCCCACCCACCCCTCTACGGAAAAGAGGTGGGACGGTCAAGAGCACTGGCTGTCCTTGCAGAAGACCCAGATTCAGTTCTCTGCACTCACACCTTGTGGTTCGCAGCTGCCTGTATCTCCAGCCTCAGGAACCCGATTCCCTCTTCTGGCCTCCATTGCTGATACATGTATGCAGTGTATAGACATCGTTCAGGGAAATAGTCACGTGTGAAAATAAAAATAACTCTTAAAACAGAGGGACAGAGCCAAGCTTTATTGGTGAAATAAAGAATGTGTGTCAGCAGAGGTGGCCAGAAGGAGGGCGAATACTTGAAGAGCTCAGTACTTTTTTCTTTCAGTGAATAGAAAAGCAACCTGCCCTGGGCAGGAACCAAACCTTGTACACAGAATGCCCTCCTCCTGGGGGGTGGGGGGAGGATCTCTTTTCTTAATGACTTTGGAAATGAGTGTTTTGACCCACTGCATTCTGGAAAAATACACCAAATGGAGTCAGGGTAGGGGAATCCCAGAAAGATCTGCTGCGGGAGGGACGCTCTGGTCTGAACTTGCCCAAGGTAAGTGAATCTTTCCGACGAGGACGTAGGGAGTAGAATAACTAGAAGGTCTTATTGTTTTTAGCCTCGGATGGAAGGTTGGCAAGATGGCTCGTCAGATAAAGGGAATTGCTGCCATGTCCTATAAACTGAGTTTGGTTCCCAGGATTGACACGGTGGAAGGAGAGAACTGACTCTCCCAAAATGTCCTTTAACCTCCACATATGGCCCTACCCATAAATCAATAACCTGGTAGTCCCTGAACTCTGGTGTTTTTGTTTTTTGTTTTTTTGAGACAGGGTTTCTCTGTGTAGCCCTGGCTGTCCTGGAACTCACTCTGTAGACCAGGCTGGCTGACTCAGAAATCCACCTGCCTCTGCCTCCCAAGTGCTAGGATTAAAGGCGTGCACCACCACACCCAGCCCCTGAACTCTCTGTTAACCCATGCCCTGGACCCCATGCAGGAAGAGTGGGTCCACACCATCACCCAGATTCTGAGACACTAAGTCAGCTGTCCCCTGTCTTAGTCAGGGTTTCTATTCCTGCACAAACATCATGACCAAGAAGCACATGGGAGGAAAGGGCTTATCCAGCTTACATTTCCACATTGCTGTTCATCACTAAAGGAAGTCAGGACTGGAACTCAAGCAGGTCAGAAAGCAGGAGCTGATGCAGAGGCCATGGAGGGATGTTCCTTGCTGGCTTGCTTCCCCTGGCTCGCTCAGCCTGCTCTCTTATAGAACCAAGACTACCAGCTCAGAGATGGTCCCACCCACAAGGGGACACCCCCCCCCCCTTGATCACTAATTGAGAAAATGCCTTATAGCTGGATCTCATGGAGGCATTTCCTCAACTGAAGCTCCTTTCTCTATGATAACTCCAGTTGTGTCAAGTTGACACAAAACTAGCCAGTACACCCTCTATCTCATTTGTGGCCTTCACACCTCAACTTTTACAGCGCCACACAGCCTAGAGACAGAACTGTAGAAAGGCCAAATCTAAGGGGTAGGGAGACGGCTGGGGTAGTAAAGTGCTTGCTGGGCAAGCATGAGGACTTCATGTAAAAAAGCCAGGCTATGGGAGTATGCTCCTATCATCCCAGCTTTGGGGAGGTGGAGACGGGCACAAGCATGCACACAAACACACCCCAACCTCATTCGCATTCACCCTTACCACAAACACTGACCAACAATGATTCATGGGTCAGACAGTTTTAATTTGTAAATGAAGTCTTATTGGAACAAGGTCACGTCTTCATTTTCTCCTTTCTCTATTCCAACTCCTCTATCCCCTGCACCACATTCTCCTCCCAATTTCCTGTGCTCTTTAAAAAACAAAAAACAAAAATTAAAAACAAAACAAAACAAACAAAAAACCCCAAACTTGTGGTGCACACTCACTGTTGCTGATATGTATGTACCTGGTGACAGGAGCACGGGTAGCCTTTCAGGGACCACATCTGTGAAGAACCCCAACTCTCCTTCCAACTGTCAGTGACTTCTCAGTTAGGGGTAGCACTTCATGAGCCCTTCCCTGTCCTCACTGAGACGTTGGCTGGTTTGAGCTTGTGCAGGCCACTTTGCAGAGAAGTTTGCTGGTCCCTCTACTGTATCTAATTAGCTTGTTCTGGAAGGGAGGGCCAATTCCACCAGGCAGGGATCAGTGGGAGGTGAGGGAACACCCATTATTATTATGCTTGACAGCAGAAGAGATTAGAGTGAGGGAAATGCAGAGGGAATTAACTATGGGCAATCATCCTGAGCGCCAGAGTGCTAAGCCTGCAAACTGGGAGCAGGCATTTTGTTCTCTGAGCACCTTAACTTCCCCACAAGCCTAAGGAGGCTACAACAGCTTAGAGGCTAAAAACACTGGCTGTGCATGCAGAGGACCTGGGCTCAATTACCAGCATGGGCATGGAGGCACACAACTGTCCACAATTCCAGTTCCAGGGTAGCCAATGCCTTCTGACCTCCACAGGCACCAGGCACAAATATGGTCCATTACACGCACACCAAGAAAAAAACACTCACGCACATAAAATTAAGATGAATATTAAACCTTTAATCCCAGCACTTGGGAGGCAGAGGCAGGCGGATTTCTGAGTTCGAAGCCAGCCTGGTCCACAGAGTAAGTTCCAGGACAGCCAGGGTTACACAGAGAAACTGTCTCGAAAAACCAAAAAAAAAAAAAAAAAAAAAGAGAATTAAAAATTTTTAAAGAAGCTTCTAACATAAAAAGAAGAATGCCAAGTATTCATGTAAGTAAATGGGGCTAGCAAGATGGCTCAGTGAGTAAAGAGGATTGCTGCCAAGCCTGGCCACTTAAGTTCGATCCCCAGGCCCAGGCCCAGGCCCAGGCCCAGGCCCCATATGGTGGAAGTTGAGAATTGAGCCATGCAAGTTGTCATCTGACCTCCACACAAGCCTTCCTGCCATACAAAATAAGTAAAAATGCACTAAAATTTTTTAAATGTAAATCAGTAGCTAATTCCTATGGCAGGAAAATTCCAGAACTTTGCAAAGGCCTCCGTTAGCATCCTTTTTACAACTAAAATGGTGTGAGCTTGAATATATTTTAACATATCCGGCGTGTATCAAGGTCAGGGTGCAACCTGGGAGGGGGGTTGATGGGAGGGACATTTTCTTCCCCCCACCTTTGTCTTTAAAGATAGAGTCTTGTCCTTTCCCGTTTTCACATGTGTGAATGGGTGTGTGTGAATGTGTGTTCATGTTTTCCATGCATGTGGATACACATATGTGTATGGGTGTCAGTACAAGGGGTGTGTGTGTCATGTTCAAGCAAGCATTTGGAGGCCTGGGATTGCCATTGGGAATCACACACAATTAGTCTTCCACATTATTCACTGAGGCAGAGGCTCCCAGTAGAAGCAAGGGCTCACCAGTATGGCTAGTCTCCATAGTCAGTTTGCTCTCGGGGTCCCTTATCTCTGCTTCCTGAGGCCAGAATCACAGGTGTATTGCCAACCTTTCATTTATGTGGGTTCCGGGTCTGAAGATGATCAAATTCTGGTCCTTCCCCCTGAGCAACAAACAGTCTAACCATTTTCCAGCCCCTTTAAGGTGGTTACCTGGGGGCTGGAAAGAGTATGAACCGCAGGGACAAACATGAGTATCTGACACACTACGATACAATGTATCCATTTATTTATGAATCTTTTGAAGCAGGTTCTCATGTAGCACAGGATGGCCCTTGAATTCATGATGAAGCTGAAGATACCTTGAAACTCTTGGTTCTTCTGTCTCTAACTCCCATATGCTAAAGTTATATGCCAGTGTCTCCACAGCGGCTTCACTTTTACATTTGAGGTGGGGCATGTGTGCCAAAGTCATCAGGCTTAGCAGCAAGCACCTTTACCTGACGAGTCACCTAGTTGGCCCTCAATTATTCTTTACCGTAAATTATCTCCAGAGAGCCCGGGACTCTAAAGAGTTTGACACCCTCATCATTGCTTCCTTTTTGGATTAAGTGAGTCTAAATCTACTACCTGAACTTCAAAATGCTGGGAGAGTATTGTACATAGTTCTCACTGAGAGAGGCTAGAAGCCAAGGGTTCTGGAGGGGGCAAATGCGTCAACTGGCATAGTGTGAGGATCTGAATTGGATCCCGGTACCCACTTTAAAAGCTAGGCTATGACCCCAGTGCTGGGTATACAGAGACAGGAAGATCCCTGCAGCCTGGGGGCTGTGTCCAGCAAGTACACGGACCAGAGTTCAGATCTCCAGCAACCACCTAAGCCCAGCTGTAATCCTAGACCAGGGGTGTAGACAAAGGATCCCTGGGGCTGACTGTCCAGCTAGCCTTACTGAATCAGTAAGCTCCAGGTTCAGTGAGAAACCCTGTTTCAAAAATAGGTGGGGGGTCGGAAGATGGCTCTGTGAGTGAAAAGAATGTCCGCTGTGCCAGACCTAAGTTCCCGTTACTCATATAAAAAGTGGGGCATGTCTATATGTGCCTGTAACCCTGGAACTGTGGGAGGCTGAGAAAGGAGAATGCCTGCAACCTAGGTCCAGGTATAGTGAGAGACCCAATTTCAAAGGATTAAGGCAGAGAGTGATAAAACAGCATCTTCCTATTGCCTCCATACGTACATGTGTACCTGCACACACATGTGCACATACACAAGAACACGCACACACATTACATACAGGCACACACACAAACAAACCAATGCTTTTGGGCCAGCAAGATGGCTCATTTGGTGAAGGCGCTTGCCACTTAACCTGGCAGCCTGAGCTTATGTTGGAAGGACCAACGCAATGCCTTCAACCACACTGTTCTGTTTATCAGGAACCTTGAAGGCTCAACCCTGCAATTTCTGCCCAAGGAAGATTTCCTGCCCTACCAGGGCTATACCATGTAGATTGCACCCCCATGCCTCTGCCTCAACCCTCGCCACATTGGACCTGCTTTGTAGCTTTCTTCTGTGGGGCACTATCTTAAGGGACTTTACCCCAGTGCACTGGGATTCACTCTTTAGCCCAGGCTGATCCTGAGCTCAACCATGTTTCTTTAGCATTCTTAGGCTTATTATCCCTTGACCTTCTGGCTTACTCAGTTTCAAACTCTTCCTTAAAATTCTGTCCCAGGGCCAGCGAGATGTCTCAATGGGTAAAGGCGCTTGCTGCCAAGATTGCTGACCTGAGTTTGGTCCTTGGAACTCACACAGTAGAAAGAAAGAACTTCCTGCTGGCTGTCTCTGACTTCCACATACACACTGGGGCGGTGCATGTGTGGACTCAAGAAATAAATACATGTAATTAAAATTTGTTTTTGGCAGTTCATCCCATGGGCCTGGGGGGATCTCTCAGTGGGTAAAGCAAGCATTGAGGACCTGAGTTTAACTCTAGAATTCACTTAAAAAGTCTGGGTGTGGTGGCACATGTGTGTGGCACTTCCCTGATACTGGGGAGGCTAAGACTGGGGAATTTCCTGGACTGCGCTAGCCAGCCAAACTAGGCTACCTCATGAGTTCCAGACCAGTGTCAAAAAAACAAGGCAGGACTGGGAAGAGGGCTCAGAGGATGAAGTGTAGGATGGGCAAGTATGATGATCTGAGTTCAGATCCCAAAGTCAAGTCAAGCCCAGTAGTGCGCATCTATAACCCTGGCATTCCTCCGGTGAGGTGGGAGGTGAACAACAGGAACCCTGAGTATCCCAACAGCTTCAGTTGACTGCTGCAGCCAAAGAGCGGCCATACTTCAAAAGAAGTGAGGACTGATAATCCAGGCTATCTTCTGACCCTGATACACATGTGCATGCGTGTGCATGTTCACACGTGCACACATACCCACTTCTAGCTCCTTTCCTCCCAACAGTCCTCAACTCACGGTTGCCATGAATTTTACATTTTACATACTTGTGTCCATGCATGTGCCACAGCATGCGTGTGGAAGTCAGAGGACAACACGTAAGAGTTGGCTCTTTCTTCTCTCTGGAGTCCCGGAACAAAGACTCAGGTCATCAGTCTTGGCAGTGAGCTCCTTTATCCAATGAGCCATCTTACAGACCCAGTTGCCAGTTTTAAAATGTTTTTATCACACCAAAAGGAAGCCTACCACCTTACTTAGTTATCAGTCTCCAATCACTGACAAGGATGTGATCCCATTGGAAATCAAGGACCACCTCCAAAAGTACTTGTATATGGTGTGTGCACACCTGTGTGTGTGTGCAGGCACTTGTGCCCATGAGTGTGGGAGCTGGAGGAGGATGGTGTGTATCCTACTCTGACACTTTCTTATTCCCTTAAGTCAGAGTCTCTTACTAAACCTGGGCTTCACCTGGAGCCACGAAGCCCAGGTCCTATCTCCATCTCCCCCACAGCACTGGGATTAAGAGGTATGTGTGTACATAGTGTGTTTGTCTGATACAGAGTTTCATATGGAGCCCTTGTAGGCCTTGAATTCACCATACAGACCCAGCTGGCCTAGAACTCAAGCGAAGCACGGACACTCCTGGCTTCTGTTTGTTTGTTTCTTTCTTTCTTTCTATTTTTAAATATAAGGGCTAGTGCCGGTACCTGCACGCAGGTTCTCATGCTTACACAAGTACCCATACTCATCCAGCCATTCCTGCAGCCCTGCCATACATGTCTATAGAGCTCTGTATTCCTTTCTCTGGGTTAGACACTTAATCCTAGGTTTAACCTCAGGACTGTCAGAATCAGTTTTTCCAAAGCTAGCTGCACCATTCTAAATGTCTAGCAGAAGTATAGAAGGATCTCCACCTTCCAGCCTCCCATCTGCCCCTCTCCTTTCTCCTCTGGCTAGAAGGATAGAACACACAGCCTATACTTGCCAGGCAACCACTGCAGAACAGAGCCATGCCCACAAGTCCCTGTCCTTCCCAAAATTCAGTTAACAGTTCCATGGATTGCATAATGAAGATCACAGTGATCCAGTAACTACCATACCCACCCCTGTAAGCAACACACACCCTTACTGCAGATACCCAACAAGGCTCAATGGTTTTGCTCTACATCTGCCCACTGATACAAAAGTCACTGAGCAGTATAGTTTTAAGGTAATTTTATGGCATATGACTTGTATCCCAATGAAACTGTCACATTAAAAGAGTAACAGAAGTGAATGTTTGAGCCTAACCAAGCTGACATATTGAAAATGCAACCATTACAGTATTTCTTAAATGTGTAACTAGAACACTTATTTTTTTCAAGATATGATGCAAGTCAGTGTATTTGCTATCAGTACATTGGGGTTTTGTTTGTTTGTTTGTTTGTTTTTCAGACTGGTCTCATGTAGCCCAGGATTGCCTCAAACTCGCTAGCACCAAGGAAGGAAGCACTTGGAACTCCTGTTCGTCTAAGCCTCCACCACTTGTGCTACCACCACACCCTGGCTTACAGAGAGCTGGGGCTTTGTGCACTCAGGAAAGCCACCAAAGGAGCCACATTCTAACAGAGCCTAACTACCTTTTAAACTTAATTGAAGGGATGGCTCTTTTTGCTCACAAAAGCAGAGAAAACAGCTGAATTCAGTTTACTCCCAACTTGATTTGAATGAGAAAGAAACAGATCCCAGGAGAGACAGATGGCAGCAGGAACTGACCAGCACCGTGCTCTCAGGGAGGACGTTGTTTTAAAGTTTTCCTCCCTCAGCTAGCTAGCTGCATTCCTCCTTTAAAAATAAATTCCTCCAGTCCCTCCAGAGCTACCCCCTGAACTGTCTTGCACCTGGCGAGGGAGTTTTTCACAAGGTAGCCATCTCCCCTTCCCGTTCAGCAGGGAAAGTGTTTGCTTTAACAAGACAGAAAGAAACAAGAGGGGTGGGTCTTCGACAGGATTTGGGGCTTTAAAGAATTTAAAGCAGCTGGAGGTGAAAATTGCTGAAAAGTCACATAGGGAGTTGAAAGAAATGGAAACATGACCCAGGACGGGAGAAATGAAGGAGACCTCTACAAGATCAGAACTATGTTAAATCAGAACTATGTTAATCTCGCAGTAGATAAACACAGGGAGACTCAGCTGCTTACCACAGCCAGGGTGCCTGGGGTGGTAAGCAGTGCAAGTGGCCAAATTGCTCCTGTGTGACAAGAATGCAAATTACACCCAGCTATGCAACAAAGTTGCCGTGGGCCACTCCAACAGAGAAAGTCTGGGCATTCACCAAGGAACTTACAAGAGAAATCACAGAACCTCTGGATCTCCCTAACCCGTGACATTGAAAAAGGGGCCCAGCCCTTGAGAAGTGGAGGGGGGAGGGGGATTCAAGGCCAGCCTGGGACGGGGTTAAGACTCGAGCTGTGCCCGTTTGCCAAAGGTGGAAAGACAGAATCACAATGTTGCCATCTGACCTCCAGAAAATAATAATAAATAATTGAAATAAGGGATAGGGGAGTGGCTTGGTGGAGAGTTTTCCTAGTATGTGCAAGGAACTAGGTTCAAGGCTCAACATAATAAAAATAAAACAACTGATATAAAACACAATATATTACAAAGATTATTATTATTTTTTAAAGAAGCCACTGTCCCTCCCCTCCAGATGAGCTTGGGGACCAACAGGAGTGACAAACAGGACAAGTCTAAATCCTGACCCAACAAGGAAGACATCCAACTGTCTGTCCTAGACTCACACCACCTACAGTCTAGGCTTCGGGGTCAGAGATGGCTCAGTGGACAAAAACACATGCAGTACAAGCCTGGCGAGCTAAGTTCGAATCCCAGAACTCATGTTCAGGGAGAAAAACAATCTACTCTACAAAGCTGTCCTCTGGCTTCAGGCACCCACTCACACACACACAACACTCACACACAGCAATCCTCTGGGTCTGGAAGCAGGTCCATATCCACAGGTTATGTAACACTGAGCACCGACCATATGCCAGACATTCCACTACATCCCTTTCACGTGTTACCTCACTGAACCCACATCAAGTTCTTATTCTCATTTTGACAAGGAAGAGACTGAGGCTTGGTGATGTTACATGGCTCATATGATAGAACTGGGACCAGAAGCTCAGGTCTGATGTGACACTCAAGATTTCTCTCCTCACAGTTCAAAGGCTAACCATTCCATCCATACACCTGCAAAACAAAACAAAACAACAAAACCCCCAAACAAAAAACCCAAACCCAAGCCCTTCAATCTTCAAATCGCCCATACTCGTCACGCTCCCAGCAAGAAATGGAAAGGGGCCTTGAACGTCAGCTCCAGGTCCCAATGCCCCGAGCAAAGACGGAGGGTGAAAAACTTCAAGAAACTTTCCCTCGCTTGGCCAGTCGTTTCTTTCACCGAGCTACAGGCGGTAATTCTTTAAAAGAAGATAAAGAGAGGACAACAACAAAACGCTCAGTTTGCCTGGGAGCAATCAAAGTTGTACCGCACGGGTTTAATTCTTCGCCTAGAAGAAATCCAGAAAGCAAAAAAACGAAAACACCCAGTTTGCACGGTGTTGCACCCAAACGCTCGCAGGCAACGATGTCAAGATTTCCAGAGGGCCTAAAGTGGTGCAAGAGATTGCTGTGAGGGACACTCCACCCTTGCCCCTGGCCCTGGTGTCCCCAAGCCAGGGACAAAAATCTGCATGCAGTTGTGTGGCTTTTCTCTCTCCTTTCCAAGAAAAGTGGCTACAGCGTCCACGGCGCAGGGACAGGGTGACTGGGTATGGTCTGCATCACTGCACCCCCACATTCTCCACTTGGAGCCCCACTTGTATGGAAGAGGTCACCTGTATCGGAGGCGTGCTCAGCCCTGCGGCACCATGGGGGAGGGGGTGTTGTATACCAGGTAGTTTCCAAAGAGTCCGCGACCCCGGCCCCTGCGCCACGAAAATCGCCGTGGCTCCCTCACCTCCGCGGGGTCCCTCACAGGCCGCTCTCCGCCCTGCTGGCTCCCGGGTCGCTCTCGCAGTCTCCGCCCGGCCTCCTAGGAGCCGGAAGCGGTATGCAGTGCGAGACCAAGCTGCGCATGAGTAGGCCGTCCCCAGAGGGGCGGGGCCCGGAAGGGGGCAGAGCCTCGGCAATAGGTAGTTCCTCCAAGCACCTGGGACTTTAGAACTTTGCACTTGGCGGAGCCTGTCCTTATATCAACTTCAGCCCTCCACATGCATATGCACATAGGTATACACACTCATACACACGTGTGCCCGCACACATACTGGCGCGTATACACACACCACATGCACAAACACATAGGAAAAACGGGAAAAGAACAGAAAGCAAAACTGTCACAACAAAAATCCTCAAAGCTGGTAGACAGGGTATGAGAAGCACAACGGATTTCTCAGACCACCTACTGCTAGCTTTTGAGCCTCAGTCTTGTCCCTTGATTTAGGGGTATCTTTTTGTTCTCTAATAAACTGTCTCTATTCTAACACACATTCGCATACCAGACACTCCCACTTAGGAAGCATCCGATATCTGCAAACAAGCTGCTGAACACTGAGAAACATATCAAAGACCCTATTGGAGGTGAGATAGCAGTGAAACCTCTCAGTGGGCTAAAGTGCTTGCCACCAGCCTCAGCTGATAACAGGAACCCACATCTTGTAAGGAGAGAATGATTACCACAAAGTTGTTCTTTGACCTACACACACACATATGCTTGAGGAGGCCCAGAGAAGGAATTCGATTCCTTGAAACTGGAGTTAAGGATGATTATGAACCACTCACTATGTGGGTGCTGGGAACCTATCATGGATTCTCTACAAGAGCAGCAAGTGCTTTTGACCACTTAGCTTTCTCTTGCCCAAGATAACTTCTAGCTTGGCAAAGGGGCACACACATGTAGTCCTAGGTATTTAAATGGCCAAAGCAGAAGAATCACATAAGCCCAGGAGTTTGGAAACAGCCTTTGTGATATATCAAGGCTTTACTTTTTAAAAAGCAATATAAAACAAAGCAATCCCTTCCTCAAAGAATAACAAAAAACTAAGAAAGAGAAATACATAAACTTTTTGGAGGGCTGAGATGTTTAAGAGTGTTTGTCTGTTGTTTGAGAAGCCTTGGGTTTCCACCCTCAACCCATATGAAAAACCATTCGTGGTGATGGAGATCAACAATCCCACTTCTAGGTAGGTGGGAGCTGGAGAAGCAGAAGCTTAAAGCATCCCTGGCTACGTGGTCAATTTGAGGGCAGCCTGGGTTACCTGAGACTCTGTCTCCAAAAACAAACAACAAACAAACAAAACTAAAATCCTTGGGGCAGCAAGATGGCTCAGTGAGTAAAGGTGCTTGCTGCCAGTGTGTACCTCTAAGGAGCCCTCCAGAAAAGAACTCCAGCTTAGCAGACAATGCTACAATCCACTCAGCCCTACCATGGTTACCTGAATGCTACAAGCAGGCAATACATACAATAAGAAAGGCTAAAGATACAGCTCAGTTTGGGGAGTGCTCGTCTAGCATTCGTGAAGCTCTGGCCTCCAGCCCCAGCACCGCATAAACTGGCTGTAATGATACATGACTATAATTCCAGAAGGACTGGAAGTCCCACTCATTTTTGACTACATGGCAAGTTTGAAATTTGGGGGCAGCCTGGGCTATATGAGACTGTTTTATGAAAGAAAGAATGAAAAAAAGAAAAAAGAAAGAAAGGAAGAGAAAGAGAAAGAAAGATGGGAGGTCAAGGGGTAGAGGGAAAAGAGGAGGAGAAGAGGAGAGGAGAGAAGAAAAAGGAGAAAGAAATCATGACACCACACCTACTCAAAAGTGAAGACAACCGCCAGGCAGTGGTGGCACAGGCCTTTAATCCCAGCACTTGGGAGGCAGAGGCAGGCAGATTTCTGAGTTTGAGACCGGCCTGGTTGATGAGCAAGTTTTAGGACAGCCAGGGCTACACAGAGAAACCCTGTCTCAAAAGAAGACATTCTATCTCAAAAGTAAAAATCAGGCTGGAGGTGTGTCTCAGTAGTAGAGCACCCGCCTAGAATCCCCCAATGAGGGACTGGGGTGTAGCTCAGCTGTGGAATACTGGCCTAATGTGTCATGTCTCTTGTGTCCAGTCACCATTACAATAAACAGCAGTAGCCACAGGCAGACTGTCCTATAGTCCCTGAATGAGTAAAATGACACTATGACAAAAAAGGGGTGGGGACAGGGTGATGAAGAAAAGCCGGTCTTTCAGGTGTCTGGGAGGCACTAGGTCTGTTGTTCTTACACACCCTAGGGCCTGCTGGTAGTCTTAGATAACCAGGTCTCACCTTGGGCCATCCTGCACCAACAAAAGACATTTGACAATGTTTGGAGACATTTTGTCACGACTTTAGACTAGGCAGGTGCTATTAGTGCCTAGTGGGTCAAGGTCATTCTAGGGGGATGATTAGCCTCAAAGGCCAACAGTGCTGATGTCCTGCAGTTGAACCTTGAACTTGCCTGAGTCTTGCTTGTAAATACTCTGTAGTTTGACCTTTTGCTACTAATGTTTACATGCATGGACACATGTGCACATTCACACAGACACAGAGACACACACAGAGATACACAAAGACACACACACACAGACACACACACAGACACACAGACACACACACACACACACAGACACACACACACACACACACGATAGGATCTCATGTATCCAAGCTTGAATTTACTATCTAACCTGTTATTAGACGCGTTCTCACGCCCGGCCAGGAAGAACACCACAGACCAGAATCTTCTGCGGCAAAACTTTATTGCTTACATCTTCAGGAGCAAGAGTGTAAGAAGCAAGAGAGCGAGAAAACGAAACCCCGTCCCTATTAAGGAGAATTATCCTTCGCCTAGGACGTGTCACTCCCTGATTGGCTGCAGCCCATCGGCCGAGTTGACGTCACGGGGAAGGCAGAGCACATGGAGTGGAGAACCACCCTCGGCACATGCGCAGATTATTTGTTTACCACTTAGAACACAGCTGTCAGCGCCATCTTGTAACGGCGAATGTGGGCGCGGCTCCCAACACTAACCTACTATGGTATTAAGCTTCTGATCCTCCTGCCTCCACATCCTGAATTCTGGGAACACAGGCATGCACCACCTGTGCTGAAGGCGGAGCCCAGAGCTTTCTGCATGCTAGACAAATGCTCTGCCAGCTGAACTACATCTTAAAAGATACAACATACATGTCTTTTAAGGAGCAACTACCATACATACCACCTTCTCTTTAATTCTCCTCAAAATTGGGCTTGATTTCAAAAGGGTAAGTTCTAAATCCCAGGGACAATCAGAGTTCTCTCTCTCTCCAGGGATTCCAGTAACCTAGGTCTATTTGCCAAGCACAGACTTATGCCAGCCCAGCCTTGCCTAGCAGTTTTGGACAGCTCCAGGAGGGAGGAAACTCTGTGCTATGAGTTGAACTGTCTCCTCTCAACTAATATATTATAGCCCCATCCCTTCTCTTATTGCAGAATAAGCCCATGGGCCAGTAAAGTACTAATAACCTGAATTCTATCCCGGAACCCACATAGTGAGAGAAGAGAACTGACCTCCATGTACACACACACACACACACACATCTACACAGGAAATAAAAATAAATAAGATGCAACTGAAATAAAGATTAAGATCTTGTTTGGAAATTTTTCCTTGCACATTTACTTCATCTTAACTCACAATGAGCTTCATAATGGTCTAGATTGAGCCCTTACTCCAAAGTGACGATGGGTCCTTAAAGGGAAGGAGATTGGAGACTGGCATGGTGACACATCAGAAAAAGTACTTTCCCTGAAAGCATGAGGATCCAAGTTCAACCCCCCAGAACCCACATAAAAATAATAAACAATAAATTGAGCATGAGGGCACACAGTGCACAAGTCCGAGGTAGGAGGATTTGCTGAGTCAGCAAACCCCAGATTCTCCGAAGACCTTGTCTCAAAATATCATGTGGAGAGTGATAGAGGCAGGTACCCAGAATTAATCCCTAGCCTCCACATGCACGAGGACATGTGTGCATGTATGTACATGGATTCACCTGGACACAAATCACACATTAAACCATGATGGAAAGGCATACGAGGAAAGACTGCCAAGCTTGTTCTTTGGTGTTCATACACGAGCACCTTTAAGTGCACACGTGAATAAGCACACATACAGTGGAAGGAAAAAGAGACAAGAGAGTTTGGAACTCCAGTGTGCACACAAGAACATTGTAGGATGATGCTGTCACGAGGTTGGAGAGCTACCAGAATGTGCAAGAAGGGTGTGGAGAAACCCGACACCTGTAGATAACATGACCTTGGCCAGCCAGGTCCCAGTGCTACAACAAAACACATTTCTGAGATTTTAACCAGGAAACACATGCTATTTTGTCACCACATCTGATAAATACTCTGCCTGAGTCCAGATCCTACTGGATTTTTACAAAGGCCAAAGCTGAGACAGAGAGCTTAATCACCATCTTCAGTGCCCAACGGGTCCCTCTGGCCCTTTCCAGGTTGCTATTTACACTTGCTCACATTGGAGAGGGTGAAATGGAGCCAGGAGGTACCAGAGAATGGAGGGACATTATGAAGAAAAAAGGCTGACACTCCATTGGATGGATGGATGGGGCTGGGACTCACCTGAGTTCAGCAAAGGTTCGCCACACAGAGGACAGCTGGAGTGGCCCGAGAAGGTTCCTCGCATCAGCTGGTGCCCATTGACACACTCCCGCTTCCCTGGAAGATCCTGAGTCTTATCTTTTAGATGTGCTGGACTCTTCCCCTGCACGAGAAAATGATGGGTCTTAGGATATCTCCTGCAGAGGCTAGTCTTTTTACGCCCTCCACCTCTGTTTATCTAGTCCTGGCTTGGATCCCAGGGTTCCCAAGTCAAGGGTACATTACGGAGCATGGAAAGGAAGTGCGAGTCCCCAAGTTCCAGTTCAGCCCCCTCACCTTCTCCTTCTGCCTCGTGACCCTGCTGCGGAGGGAGCTCAGGCTGCGCTTCACTCTGGTGCTCTTGCCGGGCTTCTCAATCTTGCACGCACCATCCTCGCTCCTGGACAGTGAGGAAAGCTTCAGGTACCTTCTGAGGCAACTCTGGAAGGTGCCCCAGGAATATGTTGCCCCCTAATGTGATCCCATCTTTGGTTCCCAGCTCCCTGTCTCTTCTTCCCTAGGGTTTTCTTTTTCCTCTCCTTTCACTTTCCATCCCCTTACTCTGCAGCCCAGGCAGCCCTTGAACCTGTGATTATCATGTCTCAGCCTTTGCTCTCTAGGTGAAGTCAGCTCTTAGGAGACTTGGCATAAAGGCTCTACTATAGCCACCTCTGGCAATGTGTGCTTACTCAGACAGGAACTCAAACCAGGTGAGGTTGGAGTGGGCTCCTCCAGGGCTGGTGGACATGCGAGCTCGCTGACGGGCCCTGTAGGGGCAGAGTGGGACGGACATGTAGGTATGCAGGCAACTCAACTCGTATCCTTCACTTCTGCATCCCCAGAGCTTTAGAGGTGCATCACAGGGGCTCCTGTCTGAGGGCCCACCACTGACTGTGGACTTACATCCAGGGGCACTACAGCAGCTTTCCAGCAGAGGGCAGCAGTACTGAGCCTTGGACAAACCACTTGAGCACGTGGGAAAGTTCTCTAACAGATCTCAGGAATCAGAGACCTTCTCTTTGTCTCATTCTCCATAGGGTTTCCTTGCTTCATCTCTCCATCCTCCCCCTCAGCACCATTTCCTTCCTCATTTTTTCCTTTTTCTTCTTCTTCCCCTCCCTCTACCACCTTCATTGTATTCTTAACTCCTGCCTCCTTCTCTTCTTCCTACCTCCCCTCCCCTCTTTGGCAGAGTTTCACTACACAGCCCAAGTTAGTCTTAAACTCACAGTCTTCTTGCTTTGTCAGTCTCCTAACGCTGAGGTGATGTGCATGTATCATCACAGCCATAAGCCCCCTTCTTCCTCCTACCAGATCCTGTAACTGTGTGCTCCCCTACAGATGCCGACACCTGTCCCTTGTGTACACACCACATATCTCCCTTACCTGTCCCACGTTTGTCCTCTCCTTCATGCCTGCTCCCTTCTCACTTACCCATGATACTGCCTCAGCTCCTGAAGCACCTGTTGTACTATCAACCTAGGAAGAGATGGGATATACACACACACGAACCACGATTACTTGGCCAGGCCCAAGGTCCCATGTACACTCTTAACTGGGTGCCCTGAAGATTCTGGGGTGTCTTTCCTTTAGGCAAAGGTTGTTTGAGAGAGAGGCCCCATTATGTGAGTCTAAGTAAGATTAAGCTACATAAAAAACACCCCCCCCCTTTTTTTGGAACAAGTTCTCATGTATTTTAGGCCAACCTCCTACTCACAGTTAGCTGAGGATGACCTTGAACTCACTCTTCCCAATCTTCCTACCTCTACCCACCGAGTGGTGGGATGACAGGTAGATATTACCACATGCCTGGCTTATGTAGTCATAGGGTATCTATCAGATGAGCCCCAGCCCCAGCTATGGTTGCTTACAAACAGCACTGTTGCATCCCCTGGCCCCAGTGGTGGGTGGTCCCAGCTTCTTCCCACCTCCCCCTAGCAGGATCCCTGGGGCACTCCTGTCTGTTCTGGGACAGACACTCACACATGTTCTGGCTCCACATGGTCCTTTTCCAAACACTCCAGCACCGGGGGTTCAAGGCCTAGGGGACACAGGAATGAGGAAGGATCCAGCTCTACACCTGCCTACCTCCAGCCTACGAGTATAACACTAGCAATCTCTCAGGGCAGAGAGTCGGGAAGCTTTGGACCAGGGACTGCATCATCATCATAGTGTGCCTGGGCAAACATGGAGGCTGTCCCAGGAACACTCAGGAGCTGTTCACTGTGCCTTCTTACTGAGGGAAGCCAAGGAGGCTCAGACCCGTTCAAAATAGCAGGTTGGATTTGTATGATGACTGCTTGAGTGAGAATACAGAAGTGTGGCCTTTGGTAGAGATTCAGAGACCAAGAGGGAAATAAAGAGAGAGCCAGAACAGGGGAGGGAAGGAGAAAGAGGAAAAGGGGAGTGGGAGGGAGGTTGAAGATGGCTCAGTAAGTAGAGGTGCTTGCTCCCAAGGATGCTGCTGCAAGTTCAATTCCCTGGATCCACACAGTGAAAGGAGAACCAGCTCCTGTCCTCTGACCTCCAATGTGTGTTATGATATGTGCATGCCCCTCCCAACACGCCATCACACACATATGTTGGGGTTTGGTTCTAATGATTTGAATTAATCTGGCCCACAAAATCGGGAATCTGGGTGTCCAAACACCGAAGGTCTGTGTCTTCAACTGGTTTTTGATCCATCATTAAAGAGCCGGCCAATAGCTAGGCAGGTTGACTGAGGCGGGACCTTTAGATTTGCACTGGCTAGGGACTGGGAGAGAGGAACGAGGGAGACGACCAGATTAAGAGTTGCAGAAGGAAAATCATCCGAAATAGGTGAGAAGGAATGTGGCCCCCAGAAGGGCTGCCCAGCAGGAGCCAGGGCAACAAAGATAGAATATAGAATTAGAGGGTGTTAAACTAAGAGTACCAGAAGGAGTGTGTGTGTGTGTGTGTGTGTGCGCGTGTCTTTCTTTCATTTTTGAATTCAGATAGGTCTTGGGCGGGTGTTTATGTGCAACCCATAGGGAGTACAAAGCAGTGTAGCTAAAATTACCGCTACACACATTAATTACAATTATAAACAATTTTAAAGGAGTGAAGGAGAAAGGCAAGGGGGAGGGAGGGAAGAAAGGGAGGAGGGAGAGGGGAGGAAGAAAATGAGGTACAGGGAAGAAAGAAGGGGGAAGGAGTAGAAGAGCTAGAGGCATTCCAGAGAGGAGTAGATGGCAGACATTGGAGGTGGTACCTCTTTCTGGACCTAAGTATTGCCAACCTCCTGCCTAAGTGACCCTGTCTTCTGCCATCAGCTCCTGTCTTCCCTGTGGCCCTGCTGGGGCTCCACCCATGGAGATTTCCCCTGCCTCAGCCACTTGGTATGCCAGAAAGACTTTCCCAGGCTGGGCTACCTTGTACAGGTGATGTGCACACATCTGAGTCTGAAGCCAGTTCCATACAGCTGATCTCACAGGACACAGGCACTGACTTGGATCTTAGCCTTTTCTCAGGGCTGCTACATTCCTGTTGGGGGAACAGGATTTGAAGCCTGGGCTACAGACTGCCCTTGTGTATCCCAGGTACACACAGCCAGTGTCACACCTCCTCCCCCAGTTCCAGACTCCAGCTACACCAGGGGCTTCCTCTACTCAGTCACAGACTGTAACCCTCTCCCAGAACTCCTAGTTACACTTGAGGCTGTGGGACTCAAATCCATTGGTCATGTTCAGGGATCACAGGTCATAGTCCCAAAGCATGCATTCCCCAGGTATCAGCTGCTCTCACAAGTCTGAAACACACTCTCCATGGTTGAGACCCCAACCTGTTTTCCTCTCACTGTAAGTTCTACCTTAGGTAGGGCTCATCTCTGCCTGGTTGGGGCTTCAGGACAGGCTCCCTTTCGCCTAAGCCCACTGGTAACATTTATGGCTAGGATTCGTCTCTCTCCGCCTCTGTCTCTGGTGTGGTGTGTGTATGTATACACCTGTGTGTGCTTTCATGTAGAGACCAGAAGACAACTGTGGGAATTGTTCCTCAAAGCACAACCTATTAGTTTTGTTTTGGTGACGACTCCTCACTGACCTAGGCTTGTAAAATAATCTAGGGTGATCAGCCAGTGAGTTCCAGGGATCCTCCATTCCTCTGCCTCCCCAGAGCTGGGATTGCAAGCGTGCCCCACCACACCTGGCTTTTTAGACATGGGCTCTTGAGATCTAACTCACAGCCTCATTCTTGTAAAGCAGATACTTTTCTGATGGTGCTCTCTCTCCAGCCTCATGATTCTCCTTTGATGGGAACATGGCCCATCTTAGACGCTGGTGCCAGATGTGTCTATGGTCTGTCCTATCTGAACTCAGGTAGGAGTTAAATCTCCATGGTGGGGTATTAAAAGAGTGGAAATCTGACCATCTGAATGTAAACATGAGGCCTTAGGGAGGAGACTAGGGTTGCACTAATGTTGTTCAGGCTGGAGTTCCCCAACTGTAATCTTTTTCTGTGACAGGGTTTCACTCTGTAGCCTTGGCTGCCTGCAACTCACTGTGTAGACCAGGCTGATCTCAAATTCATAGTGATCTTCCTGTCTCTGGCTCCTGAGTGTTGGGATGAGAGTTGTACCCTACCCCTCTGTATCACTGTGCCCATCTAACCTTTAAGGAATGTGTAAGTGTATGCACAGTGCATTTATGTGTTTGTGTGGCTATGTGCACATGTGTGCAGAGGCCAGAGGTCAACACTGAATGTTTACCTCACTCTCCACCTTGTATTTAATTGAATTAGTTAATGTGTGTGTTTTATGTGTGTGGTTACATGTGAAGGTCAATGACTTGGTTCTCTTCTTCTGCCATTGGACTAAGTGGTTGAACTTAGGTTATCTGGTTCGGTGGCAAGTGCCTTTACACACTGAGTCTTCTTACTAGTCCTTCACTCTAGTTTTTGAGATGGAATCTCTCATTGAGTGTCACTGAGTCTGGAGCTCTTCACATGGGTCAGGCCAGCTGGCCAGGGAGCTCCAAGGATTGCTTAGTATCCACTCTCACTGCCCCTTGGTAGGATTACAAGCTTGTATTGCTATGCCAAGCCTTTACTAGGAGCCAGGGATCCAAATTTATGTAGAAGGGCTTTACTGACTGAGCCCTTCTACATAACCCCAGGCAGATTTATCAGAAGTGACAGAGGACTGTGGAGATGGCTCAATCTGTAAAGTGCTATGAGGACACAGGTAAAATAATCTGGACGTGTGGTACATGTTTATAATCTCAGTGCTGGGTGGTAGAGATGGGTAGATTCCTGGGGCTTGCTGGCTAGCCTACTTGGCAATGTTCCCTTCCCCTCCCCTCCCCTCCCCTCCTCTCCTCTCCTCTCCATCTGTTCCATTCCCTTCCTTTCCATTCCCTTTCTTGCTCCTCCTTTCTCCCTCTTCCTCCTCCTCCTTCATCTTTCTCTTCCTCCTCCTTCGTCATCTTTCTCCTCTTTCTTTTTGAGATAGAGCCTTTATTTATTTATTTAGCTTCGATTTTGCACTGTTCTTTGTTTGTTTGTTTGTTTGTTTTTGTTTTTATTCAAGACAGGGTTTCTCTGTGTAGTCCTGGCTGTCCTGGAACTAACTCTGTAGACCAGGCTGGCCTCGAACTCAGAAATCCACCTGCCTCTGCCTCCCAAGTGCTGGGATTAAAGGTGTGTACCACCACTGTCTGGCGAGATAGAGCCTCTTTATATAGCCCTAGCTATCCTAGAACTCACTATGACCAGGCTGGCCTTGAACTCATAGAGCTCTACCTGCCTTTGCATGCCAAGTGCTGAGATTAAAGGCACAAGACATCATGCCCATGCTCAGCTTTCTTAGCAAGTTTTAATCTATCTCAAAAGAAGGTGTATGGCACTGAGAAATTATATCAGAGACCATCCTCTGGTTTCTACACCCTCTCCCCATCCTACATGCTTACACACACACACACACACACACACACACACACACGAGATGATAGAGACTGAAGGAATAGACATAGATACATAGACACTCCTTGTCCATTGCCTTGTGATTCACTGCACCTCTAAGGACCATCCAATAAGAAAGTCATCACCAAATACAACTCTTGACTTAGACTTCTAGACTCATGAACCAAAACAAACCTTTTTTCTTTATAGCACGCCCACCCTGTGGTATTGTATCTCTCTCTCTCTCTCTCTCTCTCTCTCTCTCTCTCTCTCTGTCTCTCTCTCTCTCTCACACACACACACACACACACACACTATGGCACATAGTATCTCAGGACCCAGAGATGCCACAGCCATGGGCCAAATTAGGGAGATCCTTCCTCCATGCTCTCACTATGATCAGTGACTCCTGATAGCCATGGGGTTGGTTCTCCCTTCCATCCACAGCATCGAAGCCCAGAGGGGTGCCTACTGTTCGGATGGACTGGTACAGGTTCTGCCCACCTTGCTTGAGGGTGCTGGTGTCCCACTGACAGGTAAGCATCCTTGGGTCCAAATCTTCTGCCCATTTCCAGACAGATTCAGAGCAAGGCTAGCCAGAGTCCGGGGGAGACAGGCCCCTTTGTCCACCGTGGAGGCATCAAGGCTGAGCCTGGGGGAAGGGCAGATATTGAAACTTTAGTGGTCAGTATACACCTGGCCATGGTCTTAGGCACACAGAGGAAGGAGTGAACTCAGGGGTGTTCCCAGGTCAGGGAGAGGGGTGGGCCACACTGAGGGGTCCAACCCTACCAACGCAATAATAAGTCTCTGTCTTCAGGGAAATCTTCCCCATCTCTTTCTGTGGGAGTTTCCTTTCTTCCTTCTTCTTTTACTTCTTTTCCTTCCTTCCTTCCTTCCTTCCTTCCTTCCTTCCTTCCTTCCTTCCTTCCTTCCTTCCTCCCTCCCTCCCTCCCTCCCTTCCCCCTCTCCCCCCTCCCCCTCTCTCCCTCTCTCCCTCCCTCTTTCCCTCCCTTCCTTCCTTTCCCCAGTTTTCAATATTGAGGGTAAGACCCAGGGCCTTGTGCATGCTAGGCAAGCACTCTACCATTAAGCTACACCTTGAACCCTCTTGAGAGGAGTTGAGGCACACCAGTGGAGGATGGAGATGACTGAGGCCCCTCTACTTTTGTGTGTGCAGGGGGATGAATACTCATTTGTGTTTTGATCACTTTGTAAGTCTGTAGCATGCAGATGGTGGGCAAACTTTGTGTTGACATCCCACTGTTTATAGGACATTATGTATGGGTTTAACACAGTAAGTGGGAAGCAGGTAGTTTCTATGTATACCACACATATGTGTTTGTATGTGTGAGAATCTACACACACACACACACGTTTGTGAGAGTACATATTTGGCTGCTTCTAGCAGCATAGACACCCCAGTGGCTCTATGTTGTGTTTGTGTGTGCAGGACCCTTCACATACATGCTCACGCATGCTTCTTCCCAATTGAAACTTCCCATTTGGAGGGAAGAGGCACCCTCAGAAACTCATGAGAAAGCTCAAGAACTTGAGGTTTTATGAGAAGTTCATATGCAGTTTCTAGGGGAGAAGAGACTCTTTGGTGTAGCTGACTGCAAGCTGTATAGGAAGCCCCAGCCTTGCAGCTTTTGTGAATCAGAGTTGGTATTCATGATGTAAATGCTTTTGAGTTATCTACATCCATGTAAGTAACCCCTCACCCAAACTCCTGTAAGTAAACTCCAATGAAGTTGGTTCACTGGGCTGGACTTGGAAGGGGTAATTTCTTTGGTCTATTACTGGTGCCCTCTCTGGGGTGAAGAGATACTTGTTTGTATATCCTCTGCAAAAGTCACACCGCTGGTTAACAGTCAGGACAGTGGTCTGTCCTGAAACCTGGCTGCAGATTCCCAGATTCCTTCCTTGTGGCACCTGGAAGGTAGACAGTGGTGGGGGCTGACCTTCGACAGCTCCCTGAGCAGCTCCGGGACCTCTCCCAGCTGCGTCTTTGTGGCAGGGCCGAAGCTCCTTCACAGCTTGTGTGGGAGGACTCTCTTCTGGCTTCTTGTCTGTGGGTCTCAGGGTCCATAATCACTTCAGACTGATGGAGGTCAGAAGGGGCCCCTAAGCCTAGATCCCGGAGGTACTCGCTGCCCTGAAGGGCTCCCATATCCAGGCTGAAGTCTTCTGTGCTCTCGCTGAGGTGCCTCAGAAAA
This sequence comes from Mus musculus, assembly GCF_000001635.26. NCBI lineage: Eukaryota > Metazoa > Chordata > Mammalia > Rodentia > Muridae > Mus > Mus musculus. Next base: position 3,380,265 of record NC_000074.6, on the reverse strand, counting down.
CCATCTTCCTGTAGGTTGGGAAAAGAGGGTGTTGGTTAAGGGGTAACAGAGGTGAGATCTCCTGGACTCAACTTCCCACTCCTTAACACACAGATGGGCTTATCTACCTCCTGTCCAATGGGAACTCATCTCTCCAGTGGCATGCTGTGGTTTGAGTAAGAAAGGTTTTCAGTCTTTCTTTAGTCCACCATTTCTTCACTATGCTCACGTTTTGGAATGCTAATGTATATTCTGTGCCATTGTATATTGGAAGAATGTGACCTGCTTTTTGGTTTTGATTTTACAGGAGGGTACAGTATCACGAGTTTTAGTAGAGACTTTGGACTTTTAAACAATGTTGAGACTGTGATAGATTATGGAGACTTTTGAAGATGAACTTAATACATGTTGCTGTAAACATGATATAAGTATGGGGAGTGGATTATCGTGGTTAGAATAAGAATACCCCCATAGGGTCATATATTTAAATGGTTAGTCACCAGGGAGGACATTATTTGAAAGGATTAAAAGGATTATGAGGTGTGGCCTTGTTGGCAGGGATGTGTTCTGTGGGGTGGGCTTTGAGATATCTTCTCTTCTCTTCTCTTCTCTTCTCTTCTCTTCTCTTCTCTTCTCTTCTCTTTTTTTTTTGTTTTTGTTTTTGTTTTTGTTTTTCGAGACAGGATTTCTCTGTGTAGCCCTGGCTGTCCTGAAGCTCACTCTGCAGACTAGGCTGACCTTGAATTCAGAAATCCACCTGCCTCTGACTCCCAAGTGCTAGGAGCTGGGATTAAAGGCATGTGCCACCACTTCCTGGCTTTTTTTTTAAAGATTTATTTATTTATTATATATAATACAGTGTATCTGTCTTCAGACACCCCAGAAGAGGGCATCAGATGTCATTATGGATGGTTGTGAGCCACCATGTGGTTTCTGGGATTTGAACTCAGGACCTTCAGAAGAGCAGTCAGTACTCTTAACTGCTGAGCCATCTCTCCAGCCTGGGATTTGAGATTTTAAAACCCCATGACAAGCCTAGAATCAATCTCTCTCTCTCTCTCTCTCTCTCTCTCTCTCTCTCTCTCTCTCTCTCTCTCTCTCTGCCTATAGGTCATGATGTAGCTCTCAGCTACTGCTCCAGCATCTGCCTAAATATTGCCAGGATTACAATGGAGGAAACCTCTGAAATTGTAAATAAGCCTCCAGTTAAATGCTTTCTTTTATAAGAGTTTCCTTGGTCTTGGTTTCTCTTCACAGCAATAGAAGAGTGACTGAGACATATGCCTAGCCTGGGATTCAAGGTTTCACTTTCCCCAAAGGCAGCCATGCTGGATCTCTATGCTTTTTAGTCAGAGTCACAGATGTATGCATAGGCTACATTTCACTCGTGTGTGTGTGTGTGTATGTGTGTGCACTCATGCACTCACACATATGTGTAGGTGTATGTGTGTTTGTGTACTGGTATGTGGAGGAACATTGCATAGTGTATGTGCATGTAAATAAAGGTCAGAGGGTCAACTTTAGTCAGTTTTCCTCAGGGTCTTATCTTGTTGCTGTGATAAAATACTAAATGTCTAACACTATGTGTCTAAATCAAGTTCAGGGAGAGAGTTTATTTGGCTTATAGTCCTAAGGAATGGCATCACCCACAGTCGGTTGAGCCTTTCCTTTTCAGCAAATACGATCAGAGGAAGCCCCTTAGACATGCCCACAGGCTAACCCACTGTAGGCAATCCTTGATGGAGACTTTATTCCCAGATGTGTCTACATTGTGTCAACTCAACAATCAAAAATAACCATTGTAGGTACCATCCACCTTGGTTTTTGAGAAACGGTCTGTCAGGCCTGAAATGCATCCATTTGTCCATGTTAGTTGGACACAGTGATCCATAGGGATCTGTCTGTCTCTCCCCCTCCAACACTGGGATTACCAGCTTGTGCTGCAACTAACTCCAGGCTATTCTGTTTTACGAAGGCTCCTGGTATATGATCTCAGGCCCTGGCGCTTGCATAGCAAGGACTTTACCAACTGAGCCATCTCTGCAGCCCACGTTACATTGTGTTTATTTGTCTTTTAGCTATTGTGAGTCATGGCTGAGGAAAGGCTGGATCACACTCACAGGTGTCTATTTGTGATCTGTGTTCAGTGTTTTGCTTGCTTTGTTTCTCAGTCCAGCTCTGCTGGACTGCTCTGGGTGATGGGAACTCACTAGCCTCAGACTTGCAAACCTCAGGTCTCCTGACTTCTGTACTGCGACTACAGACATGCAGTTTCTCAACTGGCCACCGGCCCCACTTTCAATTATTCTCTCTCTCTCTCTCTCTCTCTCTCTCTCTCTCTCTCTCTCTCTCTCTCTCTCTCTCCATTTATTTGTTTGTTCCTACATCAGAGGACAACTTGTAGAAGTCTGCTCTCTCCTTCTACCATGTGAGTCCTGGAAGTGGAATTCAGGTTGTCAGGGTTTGGTGGCAAGCTCCCTTACCTACTGAGCACTCTTGCTGACCTTCCTTTCAGTTCTTTTATGTGTATACCCAGAGGCAAAATGTCTACATGTCATAGTGGTTCTCTGAGCTTTAAGGGGGTAGCTGAGCACTCTATCATGAAGCTAGCAGTGTGCGTGTGCATGTGTGTGTGTTGACACAGGGTCTGTCACTGAACCTAGAACTTATATTGTTTTGGCTGGTTGGACAGTTAGCCCTGTGATTTCCCTCTGCAAGGGCTGGAGTTAGAGACATACACCACCATGCGTCTTTTTTTTTTTTTTTTTTTTTTTTATGTGGGTCCTGAGGATCTGAATTCTGGGCTTCATATTTGTGAAGCAAGTGCTTTAAAACTGAGCCATCTCCCCAGCCCACTCTTCCTCCCTCTGTTCTTAAATGCCACATCTAGGTTTCATTCAGTCAAACAATCACAGAATGGATGTGGCTGGGCCGGAGTGACCCTGTCCTTGCTCTCCTAAGGCTTTGCTTGCAGTCTTGTTTCAGATCTTGCCTATCCCCTGGATTGCTCCACTCCTGGTCCTGATGCATGGACAACCTCGCGTGGGCTTCCATCTCTCACTGCTGCTTCCCCATAAGGTTTCCTTGTATCTCTGCTTTTCATCTCCCCATAAATATAAACATGTCAGGATGAGCTCTGGGCTGGTGCTGGGCTCCCGCCTTTTCCAGTGTCTGGCCTCTCTCATCACAGGCAGAGGTGGGAGCCAGGCCAGAGCTTGGAAGGAGGGTTCTGGGAATCGAAAGCACAGCCTGTCCCAGCTCCTAGCCAGCAGGCACGCTGGAAGGAGGGAAAGCCCGGCCTCTCCTTTGCTGGAAGCTTGAACTTTTTCAGACTCATTTCCCTGGGCGAGAAAAGAGGGAACCCGTCCGCTGGGGGCCTTCCCAGAGATCTAGGTAAACACTGTCCCAGGCCTGACACCCTGCAAGCAGATCTAAGAAATCTCTGCTCCTGCTCCACAGACTCAGGGAGCCTTGGGCTGGCCCCAGCCCCCACGAAATTTCTGCTGAGTTCAAAGTAGAGACATCCCAAGCTTCCTCTTGGGCTACCACATGCGGTCTCATAATACACTTTATTTTTTGCAGTGCTGGGGCTGGGGGTGGGGAGACCCAAACCCTTGAGCATGCTAGGCAAATCTTCTATGACTGAGTCACACCCCCATCCCTTCATAGGGAACTCTAGGGAGTGACCCCACCTCTGAGAAACACCTCCAATTCTTGGGTGTTGTTTGAAGACAGGCTTTACTATGTGGTACAGACTACCTTCAAATGTAATTAGTTACTTATTTCACTAGCTCTTAGGAAGAGAGAGCTCACTGAAGACCATACAACTTCAACTGCACAGTGTCTCTATTTCTATTTTGCCATGGAACAAAGTATCTTAGTTTCAAACAAACAGCAAACAATCAAGGCAGATTTGTAAACCCAAAGCCTGCAGGCCCCCCCTCCCCCCCAAAAAAAGTTGAGCCCTGACGTAATAAATGCAGGTGGAAAATTCCACATGTGACAGATGACAATCAAAATGCAGTGATCAGGCACCAGAAAAATGGTTCAGCAGATCAAAGCATTTGCTTCCTTAGCCCAACGACATGAGTTCAATCCCTGAGAACCACAAGTGCAGCAGCACTGGAGCAAAATGAATAAAAAATACCATGAAAAAATTTAAAGAGCAAAACAAAACAGGTTGGATATATCAGCAGTGAAAAGCAAGCATTGCTGTTGTAGAAGGTGATTCTGTTCTCATCACCCCTATGGCCCATATGCACATATGGAATATAACTGCACATAATGTACAATAGCCAGTGACTTCAGCTCCAGGTGATCTCTTGCCCCCTGCTGGCCTCTGTGGTCACTGCACTCATGTGCACAAACTTCTACATAAATAGGCTTAATTTAAAAGTACCCTCTCACCCCATGCCACACACCCACAACACAAACAAATACAGAGATAAAGAGTAGCATATGAAATACCTTTAGGCCATGTGTATTAAGTATACATGAAACATCAGTGAATCTAATGTTCAGACAGGGTTTCATTCCCAAATTATCTTATTAGGTTTACACAAATATTCCCAAACTGGAAAAGTCCAAAATCGGGGCTGGGGAGACAGCCTGGTAGGTAAATTGCTCTCCCAACAAGGATGAGAACCTAATTTGATTCCCAACAGTCACATAAAAGTCACAATGTGGTGGCTCCTTCTGTAACTTCATTGACTGGGGAGGGCAGGGATAAGAGGTAACCATCAAGTTCCCCGAATACATGAACTTCAGCTCCAGTGACAGACCCTGTCTCAAAAAGTAAGATGGAGAAAATTGAGAAGTATCCTCAGCTCTGACCTCTGGCATGGACGCACATCCACACATACCCAGACATGTTTATACAGATGTAAAATCAAGCCAGGTGAGGTAGCTCATATGAGACTATGTATCAGCCAAACCACACATATACACAGTTCTGTCTGGTGGTACATGCCTAAAATCTCAGCACCAGAGAGGTGCAGGAAGATTAGTATTTCAAGGTCATCTTTGGTTAGTTAGTGAGTTTGAGACAGCCTGGGCTACAGGAGACCCTCCCTGCCTTATAGAAACAAGCACACAGGGCAGTTGGGAGAAGGCACAGTGTAAGAACCAGAGTTCAGACTCTCAGAATCCATCTGAAAGCAGGATAGGTGGGTGGGGCAGCCCCACTATAATCCAAGTGTATGGGAGGCAGAGACAGGAAATCCCCAGAGCAAGATGGTTAGCTCCAGGTTCAATGAGATATCCTGCCTCAATGTATAAGGTTTGAGTGATTGAGAAAGACATCCACCATCAAACTTGGACTTACATCTGTGAACACATGCATACCCCAATACACACCCCCCAACACACTCCCCAACACACACACACACACCAACACACACACACATACCAACACACATATACACACCAACACACACCAACACACACATACACACACATACCAACACACATACACACACCAACACACACCAACACACACATACACAGCAACACACAAATACACAGCAACACACACACACACACACACACACACACACACAAACAAATAAAGAAAACTAAACCCAACCATTTTTGGGTAGGGCACTTAGCCTGTTTTGTTTTGGCGCTGGGGATTGAATTGGAGTGTGGCCTGCTAGTGCATACTCTACCACTGACCTACATCCCAACACTCATTTGTTACTTTTCAGTTCTTCTAAGATAGGTGTGTACATTTGCAGCAGATGTTCAGATTGTCTTCATGTGTGTCCCTTAACAATTGGAGCGAGGGTTGTCTCTGACTCTGTTGCTTGCTATTGGAGTTCCTACCCTAACTGGACTGCCTGGTTGGGCCTCAGTGGGAGAGGATGTGCCTAGTTCTGCTGGGACTAGATTTCCCAGGTCAGGGTGGTACCCAAGAAACGCTCCCATTCTCTGAGGGGGAGAGGAGCCGGTAATGGGGGGAGGGATTTGTAAGGGTGAGACTGGGAGGAGAAGAGGAAGAGGGGCTGTGATTGGGATGTACAGTGAATGAATAAATAAATTATTGAAAAAATATGTTTATGATGGGTAGATTTTTAATTTTTACATGACTTTTTCATTTTCAATGCTTGTGAAGTATGTATTTATTTTTATTCTTTTTTTACTTTAATTATTTTTATTTATTCACTTTGCATCCCATTCACTGCCCCCCTCCCAGTCACCCCCTCCCTCAGTCCTTCCCCTTATCCCCTTCTCCTCTGAGCAGATGGGGTCTCCTCCCACCCTGGCACATCAAATCTCTGCAGGGCTAGGCACATCCTCTCCCATTGAGGCCAGACAAGGCATCCTAGTTAGACAAACATATCCCACAGACAGGCAACAGCTTTTGGGGTAGTCTTTGCTCCAGTTGCTTGGGATCCACATGAAAACCAAGCTGCACATCTGCTATGAATGTGTGGAGAGGCCTAGGTCTAGCCCATGTATGCATTTTGGTTTGTGGTTCAGTCTTTGAGAGTGCCCAAGGGCTAGTTGACTCTGTTGGTCTTTCTGTGGTGTTCCTATTCCTTTCAGGGCCTGCAACCCTTCCCCCTATTCTTCCACTAGAGTCCCCAGGCTTGTGATGATTAGTTTTAATTGTCAACCTGACAACACAGAATCACCTGGGAAGAAAGCTTCGGTGAGGAATTGGGTTGGTTTGCGGGCATATCAGTGGCGATTGTCTTAAGTTAATTGGCAATTCACTGTGGATGGCACTGTTCTCTAGGCAGACTGGATAAATTTAAATGAGGACAAAGAGGAAAACAAATGTCCTGGTTAGTTTCTATTGTCAATTTGGCAAAACCTAGAGTCACCTAAGAATAGGGAGCTTCAATTGAGGAATCGCCCAGATCAGATTGGCCTGCAGTCATACTTGTGAGAGATTGTTTTGACTGATGATTGGTATGGGAGGGCCCATCCCACTGTGGGTAGCACCACCCCTAGGCACATGGGCCTGATTTGTGCAAGCAATCGAGCTGAGCATGAGACAGAAAGCAAACCAGTAAGCAGCATTCCTCCATAGTCTCTGCTTCAGCTCCTGCTTGAGTTTCTGCATTTTCTTCCTTCACTGATGAGAACTAAACTGGAATTGTAAGATGAGATAAGTGCTCTCCTCTCCAAATTGTTCTTGGTCATGGTGTTTGTCACAGCAATAGGAACTGAACTGAAACAGTAAGTGAGCGTGCATGATCTTGACTGTGGATATAATAGAATGAGCTCTTTGAAGTTCCTGCTTTGACTTCCCTGCAGTGATGGACTGTAACACACACAATTATAAACTAATACAATCCTCTTTCTATTCTACACTGATTTTGGTAAAGCTTTTTTTTTTTATCATGGCAATAGAAATGAAATTATAATACAGGGTCTCTTGCTAGGTTGACTTTGAACTTATGATCCTCAGACACGCGAGCAGCAGTGAGGTCAGGCCTGTGCCCCTAGGCCCAGCAAAGGATACTGAACTTGTCATAAAGCACATGGTATGAGAAGGGATGGCTCATAGAAGGACTACAGTCAGTGTCCACATCAAATGCTGACTATTTATTTAGTGAGCTGAGTATTTCTCCCAGTACCGAATGGAATCTAGGGTCTTGAGCAGGCTCGGTAAGTGCTCTGACATGGAGTTACAGCCAACTACCTGCAAAGGCTTCTGTTAGTTTAACCTTGGACATGATCTTTTTGTTTTTCATTAAATATTTTTAGCATTGCATTTTATTTATTTATTTGTGTGTGTGTGTGTGTGTGTGGTGTATGTGTGGTGTGTGTGTTTGCGTGTGTGTGACATATGTGTATATGTGTGGTGGGGTGTGCCTATCTCTTTTGGCCTAGAGGAGGATGATAGAGGTGCATACGACCTGGATTTAAACTCAGGTCTTCCTGCTTGAGCATCAAGCTATTGGGGATTGGTCCTAATGCTTTGAATTAATCCAGGAATCCGCGCATCCAAATGCTGAAGGTCCTTTTCCCCAGTTGGTTTTTGTTAGATCAATAAAGAGCCAACGGCCAGTGGTTGGGCAGGTAGACTGAGGTGGGACCATTAGATTTGCATAGGCTAGAAACTGGGAGAAAGGAATGGAGGGAGACCGCTATGTCAAAGAGGAGGATGGAACAGATGTAGAGCTGCAGAAGAAAATTCATCCAAAATGTAGTTGGAAAGGGAAAGCAGCTGTAGACCAGAACCAAGTCCTCTGGTCACAACACATGTCTATGCATACATACATACATACATACATACATACATGAACACACACACACACAAATAAATAAATAAAAGGCTAAAGATATTTCATTTTACTTTCCCTGTAAAGGGAAAGGGGCTGCTCAGAAGGTAATTGGGCAGCCAAGATAAAACAGATTCCGAACGTGTTGAGTCCGGAGTACTGGAGGGGTGTATGCTAGCCCGGTGGAGGATTAGAACTGCCCAGCCTTTGAGCTAGTCAAGGCATATTTAAAATTAACTGGTACATGTGCGTGTGCATGTACATGTGAGTGTATGCTGTGTGTATCTGTCTGTCTGCCTTTTGTGAATCCAGACAGCTCTAGGACAGGTGCACACATGTGACTCATTGGGAGCACTAAGGGGTTTAGCTAAATTTACCGCTATATACTGCTATCTCTCTGGCCTCAACCATGGAGAAATCTTAAGATTTCAGCGCCTCAGTGTGAAATGTGCATACTATGGCCACCTCACATAATTATTATGGGTGAGGATGTTTGGAAATGCAAAGACTTTTGCACATTGCAAATCCTCACTCTGTATTAGAAAATATGACTGTTTTTATATTTCAAGTTTTAATTTAATTAAAGTGATTTTTGTTTAAAAAATTTAAAAATATTTTATGTGTATAGATATTTTGTCTTGTGCGGGTGGAGGCCAGAAGAGGGCATACAATCCTGTGGAACTGGAGTTATAGATAGTTGTTAGTCACCATGCCATGTAGGTGCTAGGAATTGAACTTGTATACTTTGGAGGAACAGCCTTAACCACTGAGACATTTATTCAGCTTTGTTTTTTTTTTTTTTTTTTTTTTTTTGAGACAAGAGCTCACTAAGTAGCCCAGTGTGGCCTCAAACTCTTTATCCTCTTACTTCAGCTTCCCAAGTGTTGGGATTGAGAGGTATGCGCCACCACACTCAGTCCTACTTCAGGCGTTAAAACCCTTGTTTATCTGTCAGAGAGAGACCCTAGCTCAACAGCTAAGGTTGTCTTCTGGTCTCCACATGCAGGTACACACACACACACACACACACACACACAGAGAGAGAGCAAGAGCAAGAGCAAGAGCGAGAGCGAGAGAGTGAGAGAGAGAGTGAGAGAGAGAGAGAGAGAGAGAGAGAGCATGTGAAAGGAAGAAAGGCTATTCTAGTTGCAGAACAAATGGTTTGGAAGGGACTAAGATAAAAGCAGACAGGCCCAGAAAGACACTGGCAGCAGAGAGATCACCTGTTAACATCATTGTGTTTGCTTTCCTAGAACCTTGGGTTACAGCTGAAGACATAGGGAGACATGTGTGCTTTTCTGAGTTCAGTGTTTATGATACTAGGTGTCTGATGTGAGAGAAGGCGGTAAGAAAAACATCCAGGTCTCTGACTTTGGGGACTGATTATATATGATCAAGATAATGACAGTGAGAAGATGGCATATGTGTAAGAACACTTGCTGATCAAGTATCAGGACCTGAGTTCAAATCCCTAGCACACATGTAAAAAGCTATGCATGGTATATCTGCAATCCCAGTGCTACTGGGATGGAGAAAGGAGGCTTGCTTAGGCTTGCTGGCTGCCAGCTTAGCTGTGGGTTCAGTAAGAGACCTTGTCTTGAGGGAACAAGTCAGAGAATATAGAACAGAACATGGATTGTCCTCCTCTGGCTTTCTTAGGCATCCACATATATGCACACACACCACATACATCTGACTTCTTTATATACCCATACAGACATGCATATATACGATATACATTCCACAGATACCACACACACACACACACACACACACACACACACACACACACACACACCAGATAAGGGTGGATGCAGGCAGGAAGAAAGAAAAATTCTTTGGGGGTAGTCAGAGCCTCATCCTAGCCTCCCAAAGCTGAGTGCTTATCTGTGCCCTATATTTTCTCTACTACCATGCCATCTATCCCAATGTTCATGTCCCAGAGTTCTTACATTGAGAGTCCTAGCTCCTGCAGGGTCCAGAACTATATTCCAGTCTTGGTACCATCCGAATTCCTTCCAGTCTCTGTGGCACATGGGCTAATTCTTGGGTCTCTTTGTCCCCTTTATATAAATGAAGGGAGGGAGTAACACATGACTGTATTGCTTGGTCATAACACTGTCCTAGCTTCATTTCTGTTGCTGGGATAAAACATCTCAACCAAAAGCAACTTAGGGGAGAAAGAGTTTGTTTTAGCTCACATCTCCAGGTTAGAGTCCATCACAGCCCAGCCACAGTGGCATGGCCCCACAGTTGTGGGAGCAGAGGGGAATGCTTGCTTGCTTACTTGCTGCTAGCACGATTTCTTCACTTGTATACAGACCAAAACCCAAGGGAACAGTGCCACCAGTAGTGGACTGGGTCTTCTCACACCAATTAATGTAATTTACTTACTTCCCACACAGGGTTTTCATGTGTAGCCCTGAGTATCCCGGAACTCACTCTGTAGTTAATTCCAGGCTGGCTGGGAACTCAGAGATTTGCCTGTCTCTGCCTCCTGAGGACTGGGAGAATAAGGTGTGTGTGTGTGCATGTGGGTGTGTGCCTGTGTATGCATGTGTGTGTGCATGCTGTGGGTGGGTGAGTGTACCATGGAAGACAGAAGAAGGCATTAGGTTCTCTGGGGCTGTAGTTACAGGCCATTGGGAGCTGCAGAATGTGAGCACTAGAACTGAATTCAAGTTCTATGCAGAAGCAGGAAGATCTCTTAACCATTAAGCCATCTCTGCAGTCCCATAGGTTAATAAAATTGAGACAGTTCCTCCATAGACATGCCCATGGGTCAACCAGATACAGGCACTTGTACTGAGATTCTTCCCAGGAGATTCTAGGTTGGGCCAAGTTGACCATTACAGCTAGCCTTCACACAGATCTTCTTAGTTTAGAAGAGATTGCCAAATGCCAATTGTGCTAGGTAGTATTAACTATCAACTTGATGGTTCAGAATCATCTGAGAGGTGGGGCTCTGAAAATGCCTGTGAGGAATTATCATTGTTTGTTTTTCTTTTTTAAGAATTGATTTTTATTGTTGGAGGATTTCATACCTGTAGATGACGTGTTTTGATCAAGTCTGCTCTGCATTCCGTTCCCTCCAGTTCTTCCCCTATCTCCACCACTATTTTTCTCTTCCAACTGAATGTGTCCCCCACTCTCCCCAGACTGAGTCCTCTTACCATGTTGTATGTTTAGGGGTGTGGGACCATTGACTGAACTATGCATCACTGAAAAAATGAGCTGACTCTCCTTTCCCCTGGAGCCATCATCAGCTAGGTGTGGGACTTTGTGAGCCCTCCACAATTCATGCTGGGATTTTGCCTGGCTTCATCTTGTGTGGGTCTTGTGCTACTGTGAGTTCATGTGTGCAACAGCCCTGACATGTTAGGCAGATACTGTTTTGTTGTAGGCATTCATTATTTCTGATTCTTACAATCTTTCAGGCTGTCCTTGAGGCTCAGAAAGGGTGCGTGTGATGTGAATGGATTATTGTAGTTGGGTTACTTGAGATGGGGAGAAACCCATCTTAATTGTGGTTGGGACTGTTCCCAGATTCCAGACTGTATAGCTGGAGAAGGGTTAAACACTAGCCCTTGTTTCTCCCTAGTTCTGAGTGCAGCTGCTTCAAGCTTCTGCTGTCCTGACTGCTCTGCCATTATGGAATGTGCTCCTGAACTGTGAGCCATAGTAAACCTTCTCCTCCTTAAGTTGTTTTCATTAAACTATTTCATCACAGCAAGAGGAAATGAAACTAAGATGAACACCCAGTGCCCGGTACTGGGGGAAGAAGTACACCAGCTGTTGGTCCTATGGCTGAGTTGTATCCTTCTAGAAAAAAACCCACATATATTGGCAGCTGAGGTAGTGACAAACAGCTTTAGAGCCACTGTGGCTTGGATTTGGTTAATCTCCATAGGGATTATCTATTAGAAACTTGGTTCCCAGGGTGGCACCTCTGGGTGGGGGTTGAGCCTTTAATATATAAGGCCTGTGCCAAGCACTAGGGAGGAAGATCCAGGCAGACATGTAGACAAGTCCAGCCTAGTCTAGACAGTGAGTGTCAATCTAGCCAAGGATACCCAGTGAGTCCCTGCTTTAAGAAAGAAAAAAAAATAAGTGCCTTACTTGATGGTCATTGGGATAATTGTGAATGTGCCTTAGGAAGGGACCATGGAACTCCAAGCTTTCTGGCTCCCATTGTGTGTGTGTGCGTGTGTGTGTGTAGATGCATGTATGTGTATAAAGGTGTAGGTACATCTCTGTGTGAAGGTGTAGGTGCATGGATGTGTAAAGGTGTGAGTACATGTGTAAACATGTGTATGTGGAAGCCAGAGGACTGTGGTGCAGAGGACCATGCCACCAGACAGAAAACTTGCAGGTTGACAAATCCAAGTAATTTTCATATCTGAGAACTGGTAGGTTTTAATCTACTCCCGACCAGATTCTTGTCCTGGAACATGTGACCACAATATCCCATGGAGAGGACTGTGACAATGAGTTACATAGGAGCAATACCTGAAGCCCCTCCACATGCAGATGAGGCATCCCTAACATCTTGGATCAAGCTCATAGAAAGCATCTGCTTTTAGACCCCAACCTACTCTAAAATGTATATAAGACCCTACCCACAAGGAATAAAATACATGAGTTATTTCATCCAAGACCGTCTGAGAGTGTCTGTCTTATAGAGCTGCAACACCTTGGGGAAGAGAATTCTCTCCCAAAGCTGTTGTTGCTGGGAGCTGCTCCAGCCTAAGGCAGTCTTGGCTCTGAGCCACAGCCCCTGTGCCAATTCAGCCTGTTGTGGCAATAGCTCCTGGCTGCCTTCCTTGCTCTTGCTCCCCCCACCCCCCTCCAGAAAGCCACAACTCTTTGGCTGCTCTGGCCCCACAGGTAGATCCCTACGGATAGCACCTGGAATGCAGACCATCGGCGGAGGACAACCTGGGATTCAGGGCCTCACGAGCTTTACTTTGGTTATTTTGGGGCAAGGTATCTCACTGGCCACAGCTCAGCAAGTAGCCTAGTTTAGCCAAGGAGACTCAAAGTCCACTTATCTCTACCTCCCTAAAGTTCCAATGTTAGGATAGTCTCACCCCACCTGCTCTGTGCCATGGTATATGACCCATGTGTTAAGGTCAGAGGGCAACTTGTGGGAGTCTATTCTCTCCTTCCACTTTGTCCTGGGGATTGAACCCTGGTCATTGGGCTGGTGATACGAGCCTTTATCTTCACATAAATTAGGTGTGTGTGTGTGTTGTGTATATTTGTGTATAAGTTTGCCATGGCACACGTGTAGAAATCAGAGGACAACTTGCAGGAGTCAGTTCTCTTCTACCATGTGGGTCCTGAGGATCAAACTTAGGTCATCAGATTTGGCAGAAAGCACCTTATCCACTGAACTATGTCACTGGCTCAGACTGATCTCCCTCCCTCCCTCCCTCCCTCCCTCCCTCCCTCCCTCCCTCCCTCCCTCCCTTCTTCCCTTTTTACCTCTCTGGTTTCCTACTTTGAGATACAAGTTTTCCTTCCCACACAAGTCCTGATAAGATTGATGATACGACTTGCTATAGTCTAAATGTGAGTACTGTATGGCAGAGGTCTGGGTGCTAACAGTTTGATTCTCATGGTGGTGCTCTTTAGTGGTGGAAGTTTTAATACAAGGGATTGGTAGGAGGTCTTTAGGTCATTGTGGGGATGCTCTAAGAATTGTGTGGCCTTACATCAAATTCTTTTTCTGTTTTTGGCTCATTCATGAGTCTAGTGGTTTGTTTGCACCCCTAGCATTGGGACTGCTTGATGTTGAATTGAAACATCTAGAACCATGAGCCAAAATAGTCTTTGTTAATAAGCGTTTCTATTTCAGGAATTTCATCATAATTATAGACAGCTAATAAAATACCTTATCAATGAGTGGCAGAAACTCAGATATTTTGTTTTGTTTTGGGTAAGAATTATTATATATATGTAATATATATATAATATAACACACACACATACACACATATTTCACATTTCAATTTGTATGAGTTCTTTGGAAATTTTTCAATCATATTTATTGCCTTTCTTCAACTTCTTTCAGATCTACCTTCCTTCCCTACCCACCTGAGTTGGTATCCTTTCACCAAGCAGAGAAGGTCTGGAGTGAGTCAACTGTTGACAAAGGCAAGAGTGACAAAGGGAACACTGACAAAGGCAAGAGTGACAAAGGCAACAGAGACAAAGGTAAGAGTGACAAAGGCAACAGTGACAAAGGCCACAGTGACAAAGGCCACAGTGACAAAGGCAACACTGACACAGGCAAGAGTGAAAAAGGCAACACTGACACAGGCAAGAGTGACAAGGCCCCAGCTCTTCTGATTCATAGGATTGGCACAGCCTTTCTTGGCGTGGGGGGTGGCAAGGAAGGATTTTAACAGGATGTGCAGAAAATGTCCACCCAATTTTCTCTCCTGGATGCCTATGGCCTGAAGTCTGCTCCCCTACAGGACTCTTCCTACTGAGATTAGCTAACTCTGTCTTCCCGATTCAACTGTATACTCTAAATTCTGCCTCTTGTGTATCTGTGCATATTAGCACTGCCCCCTTGTCCAGCTGAATGCAATAAACCCTCTATATAATAAACATATATAACTCTATATAATAAACATGCTGAACTTGGGAATGGGTACAGTTGTTTCTCTAGCCAAGAGCCCAGAACTCTTGATCCCGACTCTTCTGCTCCCTACACTAGCTGGTGAGTTCTGAGTGAGTGAGAGATTCTATGTCGGAAAACAACATAGATGACATCCAAGTACTGCTAGCTGAGGCTGCCCTCTGCTTACATGCACACACATACACATATGTACAGAAGAAGTGTGCTTTTTAAAAATTCCAAGAGCTTCCCTTTATAGTGTAGCTGAGTCAAGGCTTAGGTATTTTGTTATATTAATGGAAAATGGACTAATATATCATCTCAGACAAACACTATTAAAATTAACTCTCCTGAGGGACTCAACAGTCACTATTTGTCTGTCTGTCCCTGCAGATCTGGAATGGAATTGTATTCATGATGATACTCCTTGGTGTCTTTCCTCTTAGGATTATTCTCCTGTATATCTTACTCCTATCCTAGTACTAGTTTTCTCAAGAAGAATGCTGGGAGTTGTCATGAGAGCCATTGTTAAGACCTCATCCCTAGCCAAGCCCAAGTGGGCTCTGTGAAATAATGTCTCTCAAGCACCAAGCAAACCTTGGCACTGAACAAAGTGTAGTTGCTACCAGCATGGATATCATCTCCTGCCCATCTCACCCACCTAATACCTGCCTGCTCATCTTCCACAGTTGAGAAGAAATCTGGATTCTCAGGTTTCCTGGGTCCACAGCTACCCTTGGTGGTTGAGGCTGCAGCTGCAGAGTCCAGGGGCTGGGCATATGGCTTGGGCTCAGAGCCTGTACAGAAAGGAGGAATAAAGGGATCAGGACTTCCTCCTGGACAGGGGAAGCTAGGACTTGACTCTGTACCTGTCACTGCTTGCCCTGGACAACAGTGTGGTGGTTAATATTGACTGTCAACTCGACAGGATCTAGAATCAGCTGGAAGACAAGCTTCTAGGCATGCCTGGGAGGGATGCTCTCGACTAGGTTCACCGAGGCAGGATGACCTGTTCACTCTGGGTGGCACCATTCAAAACTGTGGCCCTTGACTAATGAAAGTGAGCCAAGCACCAGCGTTCAATGCCCTCTGCTTCCTGATTGTAGTTGCAATGCAGTCAGCTGCTTCAAGACCCTGCCAATATGCTTTCCCCACCATGATGGATGGCACCCCTAAGCTGAGCCAGAATAAACTCTCTCTCTTTTCTTTCTTTCTTTCTTTCTTTCTTTCTTTCTTTCTTTCTTTCTTTCTTTCTTTCTTTCCTTCTCTCTCTCTCTCTCTCTCTCTCTCTCTCTCTCTCTCTCCTTTCTCTCTTTCTTCCTTATAAAATAAAAGAATTTATTTGGGGGCTTACAGTCCCAGAGGGTTGGAGTCTTTGACCATTATGGTGGGAGCATGGCATGATGCTGGGGCAGTAGCTGAGAGCTTACATCCTTGTCTACAAGCACAAGGTAGAGGGGGGACAGATACAGAAAGAAAGACAGACAGACAGACAGAGAGAGAGAGAGAGAGAGAGAGAGAGAGAGATAGAAGGGTATGTGGATGATTGAATAGATGGAAGATTGTAGGATGGTTGATTTGACAGGTTGATGGCTAAATGACTTATGGATGAGAAGTAGGTAGTTAAATGTATGGATGAATGGATATTGATTGATGGTTGGTTGAATAGATGGATAGATGATTAGGAGATTGGGTGGGTGATTGGGTAGGAGGTGGATGGATTTTGGACTGGCTAGACTGTAGGTTTGGCTGGGTGACTAGTCAGATAGAAGATGTAGAGTTACATGAGTGAATGGGTGGATGGCAGATAGTTATCTATTGGAATGGTTCTATAGTTACATGACAGTTTGTATGGAAGAAAGAAAGAATAGATATAAGGATGGCTGGGCGGATGAATCAGAGGAAGGATAGAAATATAGGACAGTTAGCTAGTTTACTGGCTAGATCCCAGGCTGGATGGTTGGGTGGAGGGCTGCAAGGGAGAATGCTCGGATGGATGGGTAGACCGGTGGGTGGGTGGGGAGATTAGCTAGATGGAGAGATGCACATTCAGGTAATCTGCAGGGCTGGAGTCTTACAGATGCAAGTGGGCAGAACTGAGGCTGAGAGGCCAGAGAGAAAGGGACCACAGGGCAGATATAGACCACTGCATCGTCACTGACTGCAAAGGAACTTAAAAATTATGAGCAGAAGGTGGTACTATAGTAGCAGCTGAGGGAAGAGAATAGAGAGCCCCTCTGCCCTGGGCATGGGGGCATAGCAGGTCTCAGTCATCTCTCACATTGTGCCTGGCTCTGTAGTCTAGCCTCGTTATTTCCCCAGAGGGTCCTATGAGGGACTCAGAGAGTCAGTTACTGAATCTTAAAGGAGCATGGGAAAGCCCTTCTTGGTGTTGAGGGAAGTGCATTTGTTCCCTAAATATGAGGACCGGAGTGCCCAGCATCTGTGTAAAAAGCCACATGAGGCCATGAATACTTGCAATCCTATTGCTTTGAGGGTAGAGACAGGTGAGCAGAGGCCCATGCATGCCTTTCTCTCTCTCTCTCTCTCTCTCTCTCTCTCTCTCACACACACACACACACACACACACACACACACACACACTCACATATTGTCTTTTCCCCCAGTGCTTTAGGACTAATGACAAGAGAATCAAAGGTAAAGGAGTCACCTAACAAAGCTAGACAGCTAGACGAGGCAAGGCCTGCACAGGGAAAGGGACTCAGGATCCTTGGCTTTTCTCTAATGAGCTAGGTTCAGACTGAGAGCAGCATCACCCGCCCCCACCAGCCCCTGTGGCCTCAGCCATAAAAGGGTGTAAGAGTCACTGTCAGCGCTTACAGTTCACTCCCCCACCTGCTGCTGGCCTACAAATCATCATCTCAACCTGCTTGAACCCAAAAACAAGGCGTGCTGGATGGCTAGGATCCAAGACCCAGGCGGCAGGAGGACACCTTAGGGATCCATGCCCTGTGAGCTAACTCTCCCAGGCTGCCACTACAGATGGATTTAGTACCCTCCACTGGCTCTGGGAGACATCCCATGTGGGCATCTCTGCTTAACGATAGAACCCATCACAAAAGCGGCTCCAGAACTGAATTGGTTTCAAATTCCAGTTCCTTGTATGTGCTGGCTGTGTGAGCAGGCTGCTCAGCCTCTCTGAGCCCAGCCTCAGTGAAGGTCAACAGTGGGCAGTAAGTCCATCTTGATGACTGTTCTTTAACTGCACCCCAGTTCCCAGGCCACCTCTCTCTCTCCAGCCCCAGCCATAGACTCTGGGTCTTCCGGTCTCAGCACAAAGAGAGTGTGTGAATCAGATGACCTGGTGGTACTCTCAGGTACACCGTTCCCTTCATCACAGAAACAATGATATTCTGAACAGGGAAACATACGATATCTGCAGGTGGCTGGGATAGATAGAGGTCTGACCAGCAGTTATGGGAAGATGGAGGCATAGAGGGCCAGAAAACCAAGGGTGCCATGCTCAGTTCAGGGCAGGAGGATCAGGAATTCAAGGTCATCCTTGACCACATAGTGAATTTGAGGCCAGCCTAGGGTTTGTGAGATGCTCTCTCAAGAGGGAGGGAGGGAGGGAGGGAGGGAGGGAGAAAGGGAGGGAGGGAGGGAGATAGGGAGGGAGGGAGGGAGATAGGGAGGGAACAGAACATGGTCTCATCCTAAGGAGTGCTCATGCAAGCCACAGGGAATGTAATCTAAGAATCCAATCCCTACATAGTTAAACCAAGGCCCCCGTTACCCTAGAAAGAACATGAACCAGTGTGTGTGTGTGTGTGTGTGTGTGTGTGTGTGCTTGCATAAGTGTGCACGCTTGAGAGAGGTGCATGCTTCAGAATTTAAAATCTCCTTTTCTCTTTCTTTTTTGAGACATAATCTCATGGAGTCCCTGCTGACCTTGAATTCAACTATGTAGCCAAGGATGACCTTAAACTTTTGATCCTTCTGCCTCCACCTCCTGAGTGCTAGCATGACGGCCAAGTCACAGCATACTGGGGTGGGACCTCACGAAAGCTAGGCAAGCACCCTACTGACTACGTCCCTCACCCCCTCCAATCTCCCCATTTCAATTGTCTGCCTTGGATGGTTTACTCGTCCTGTCACCATTCCAGGAGCCAACGATGCTAGGGACCCATGCTCAGTTACCAAGCTCCCGAAGGGAGCTCACCAGCTGGTGATGTGGTGGATTTTCCTACTGTAAATTTCTCACAGAGCCTTGGGGAAACGTTTTCTCTGAGAAAAAAAAAGGAGCCCCAATGTTCATTAAGGTCCTTGGTGCTCTGGGAAAAATTGGCAGTTATAGTCTCTGAGGTTGACTTGGGCAAAGCCTGTCAATCAGCTAAGAAAAAAAACAAACAAACAAACAAACAAACAAAAAAACCAAGCAAAAACAAACCTCCCGTGCGGACGATTAGCCAGTGCTTTAGGGGTGTCTGACTGGGTGGCGGTCCACTGCTTGCCTCCTTACCTCGCTTAAATGCCCATCTCTTCAGCCACAGCTTGGAGAGAGCCGGCCAGGAGTGGTTGAGCACCGAGTCAGCCATGGGTACCTCATGCATGTGAGGAGGGTGCAGATCGGCCCCAGGGAGCAGAAGCTTAGACTGGGGATCCCTGCCAGCAAGGGGGGGGGGGAGGGCGGAGACTGCCTTCAAGGCCTGCCAGAGACATCAGCTTACGGGAGCCTGGGTTGGAGGAGGAGAGCTAGACATTGTAACAGTGGAGAGGGGCAGATCCTGGGGCTACAGGCAAAGCAGGGCTCAGCGCCTCCAGGTCTCCTTCAGTCCAGACCCAGGGGGCCACTCACTCTGGCCCAACAAGACACTCCTGAGAGACAACAAGCCCACCCTGCATCTGAGGGGAGCTTGGTTATGTCTGTCAGTCTGCCTCTCTGTGTATTTCTGTGCTCATTGTGTGTTTGACAGGGCAATTATCTATTTACATAGAAAATGTGAAAATTCTCTATTACACACACACACATACACATGATTTTGTGACTGTATGACTCTGGTATATGGTGTACATGTGTGCTTGAATATGCACTTGAAGGTCAGAGTCAATCTTAGTCACTCCTGAGGATCAATGTCCATACTATTTTTGAGACAATATCTTTCATTAGCCTGGAGCTCTCCCATTAGGCTATGCTGTCTGGCTAGTGTTCCCTAGTGGTCTGTCTGCCTGTCTCTGACTGTCCAGAGCTGGGGTTTTAAGTACACACCACAGTGCTCAGCTGTTTTTGCATGGGTCCTGGGACCCAAACTTACGTCCTCAAACTTGCAAAGCCAGCGTGTTACCTGCTAAGGCACCTCTCTAGCTCTTGTTTTTCTTTTAATGTCAATTTTTTTGAAACCAAAAAAAAAATAAAATCACTTTGTTCTGACTAACTCAAATAAAAAGATCACACAACTGGTTTAGGGAAGCCACTCACACCAACACCCACCCTGTGCCTCACTTGGTGCATCTCCGTGAATTCTGTGCTGTCAGAGTAGCCTCTCGTTGAAGCTGTGAGGATTCGCTATCACTTCCAATTACATCTCCATGCACGTATACACCATACACACAACACCAAAAGCATAGCAGAGCTGAAACTAGGAAAACCTGTTAGCTTTTGTACCGGCTAGTTGTGTGTCAACTTGACACAGCTGGAGTTATCACAGAGAAAGGAGCTTCAGTTGAGGAGATGCCTCTATGAGATCCAGCTGCAAGGCATTTTCTCAATTAGTGATCAGGGGGAAAGGCCCCTTGTGGGTGGGATCATCTCTGGGCTGGTAGTCTTGGGTTCTATAAGAGAGCAGGCTGAGCAAGCCAGGGGAAGCAAGCCAGTAAGGAACATCCCTCCATGGCCTCTGCATCAGCTCCTGCTTCCTGACCTGCTTGAGTTCCAGTCCTGACTTCTTTGGTGATGAACAGCAGTATGGAAGTGTAAGCTGAATAAACCCTTTCCTCCCCAAGTGCTTCTTGGTCATGATGTTTGTGCAGGAATAGAAACCCTGACTAAGACAGCTTTATATCCTCTCTCCTGCCTCATGCCCTTTCTCATCATCTAATCTCACCCTTAGCTCCATCAAGGTTAGGCTGTGTCTACACTTACAGCTGCTTACACTGTGTAGTATACTTGTGTGCATTGTAGGATAGAGTCTACATATGAGGGAGAATATAGATTTTCTTTTAGAAGGGATCTTGAGTAACCCAGACTGACCTGGAATTCACCGTGTAGTTGAGGATGGCTCTTAACATCTAACCTTTGTCCTTTAACCTCTTGGGTGCTGAGATGACACATATGTACCTCCATGCCTGGTATATGTGGTGCTGAGAACAGAACCTGTGGCTTCCTTCATGCTAGGCAACTGACTTTTTTGAGACAAGGCCTCAAGTACTCCAGGCTGGTCAATATTATTATAGAGCAGAGGACAACCCAGAATTCCTGGTCCTCTTGACTCCTGCCTCTGTCTCCTCATGACTGGGATGACAGGTGTTGAGTTCCAACTTGTGCAGGTGGACCCACATCTGAGCATCAAGGTGTAGTTAGGTGTGGCTGTAGACAGTGTGACTCTCAGTATTCAGGAGGTGGAGGCAGGAACATCAGAAGTTCAAGGCTAAAATGGACTGAAAACTTCATGTAGCTGTGAAGAATGAAATTATGTCATTCATAGAAGAGTGGATGGAACTGAAGATCACCAAGAGTGAGGTATAGCAGAGTTGGGAATAGAAATGTTGCATGTTTTCTTTCACATGCATAATCTAGAGTATATATATATATTTATATGTATGAGAGAGGCTATACAAAGTTTGAGGCCAATCTGGGCTACATGAAACTGTCAGAGAGAGAGAGAGGGAGAGGGAGAGGGAGAGGGGGAGGGGGAGAGAGAGAGAGAGAGAGGGACTAGTATAGTATGGTATGAGGGAGAAAGAAGTCAAAGCTAGGGAAAGGAGGAAGTCAAGAGAATAATGATATATTTGAATATATATATATATATATATATATATATATGCAGAAATGAAAACTATTTGAAGGGAGGGGAGTCAAGCAAGAGAAGCGGATAGGTTGGGAGGGCATGGGAATGTAAAATAATAACAAATATTAGGTGGTTTTGAAAGCCGTGTATGTGCAGGTACATGGCAAACTTACACTTGTCCATGCGGGTGCTGCCCCCTGGTGGTAGAAGCCCCATGCTTGGTTTCCTCTCGAATGGCCCCAAATTCCAGGCTCTGCCTACTTGGTTCAGGACACACTCAGAAGCTCACATTAAGGCAAACTCATCTTACATAGTCCCTCTTCCCTCATAATAAAATATTGAATTGTCTATGAAACTCAGGCAATACTGTACTGAAAGCAAATTCCAGAATAGTGGTGTGAGGCACATGATCTCCAACCACCGTAACTGTAAACCTGGGACTATCTATGATCCTGTCTCCCTGCACCCGACCATTGACCC
Source organism: Mus musculus (assembly GCF_000001635.26). NCBI lineage: Eukaryota > Metazoa > Chordata > Mammalia > Rodentia > Muridae > Mus > Mus musculus. The sequence goes on along the minus strand of NC_000074.6, from coordinate 3,357,976 downwards.
ACTCCCATCCCGCCTCTGCCCCCACCAAGCCAGAGACGATCCTGAATCCTCCCCCCTCAGAACCCAAATAGTCCCCAAAGTCTCTTTCTGGTCTTCTCTCTGTGCGTCCTACATGTTTTGACTTTGGCTGACTGCTATCTTCCCCTGGGAAGGAAACAAGAGGGAACAGAGGGGAGGGGAGGAAGAGGAAAGGAAGGAAGAGCAAGGGAAGGAAGAGAAACAGAAGAGAGGAAAGGAACAAGGAGAGAAGGGGCACCCTTGAGAACCCAAAGGCTCTCTGCAAGGGACCAGAATGTGGTCCAGCATCTCATGTTCGATGGTTCAGCTTAGTTGTTTATCAAATAGCCAACAGGTTAAAAGAACCTTATAAGACAAATAACTACCATAAATGAGGTTTCAACATAGGCTCATAAGTCTGCTTCCAGTTGTGTTTGTTACATGAGTCAGCTGGAGCAGGTGACTTCAACCCTTCTTCTTAAAAAAAACCCATTCCTTCCCTTTGTGGCTCTTTCTTTGCAGTTCAATAAATACAGAGCAAAGCACTTAGTCATGGACACACAGACACTGGGATAGATTTACAAGGCAACATACAGTCTAGCACCTATTCAGACTCAGACAGTGGACAGTAAGGAGATGATAGAAGATAAGGAGAAAGAAGTAGAGAATTCAAATCTAGCCTCTACCTTTCTAAAACTGTTCCAAAGCAGAGTGATTTTAATTCTTTCCCTTAGTTTGGCACTGACTGATTATTGGTGACTCTTGAGTTAATCATTAATGTGTTTTCCTTTACCAACTGAGTATCACTCCAGTCCATGGAGTGCATTTGAATGTCCTAAGTGGTTGCCTGAAACCATGGCAATAGCTGCTGCATACAAACTTTCCCCCAGGCTCACATACCTATGATGAAGTTCAATTAGACATAGTCAGAGATCGACAAGTGTAGCCAGTAATAAACTAGAACAATCAATGCTGAGCATGGAGCTGCATGGCTGTAATCTCAGCATTTGGGAGACCGAGGCAAGAGGATCAGGATGGGTTTGGATTCAGCCTGGTTGAAAAGACTGTTCTAAAAAGACAAAACAAGGGCTGGTAGATGGCTCTAGCCCCCAGACCAGAAGATCTCTGGAACCTACATGGTGGAAGGAAAGAACCGAATCCTAAAAGTTGTTCCTGACTTCTGTATGTGTGTGTGCACATGTGTGTACATGTGTGTACATGTGTGTATGTGTGCATGTATGTGTGTGCATACATGTGTACATGTGTGTATGTGTGTTTGTGTGCATGCATGTGTACATGTGTGTATGGGTACATGCATGTGTGTGTGCGTGCGTGCACATGTGCTATTCTTCCAGAACGTCTGAGTTTGATTCCTAGCATTATTACCAGGTAGGTAGCTTATAAGCAGTGAATCCAGCACCAGAGAATCCAACTCCCTCTTCTGGCTTCCTATGGTGCTTGTACTCATATGCTCCCATCCCCCACAGAAAATCATCCTGAAAATCAGCAACACAGGGCTGGCGACTTGGCTCAGTTAGGAGAAGGTGCATGCCAGCAAGTCTGACGATCTGAGTTTGATTCTTAGGACCAATATGGTGGGAAGGAAAGAACTGATTTCTACAGGTTATTCTCTGCTCTCTACACACATGCACACATGTGCACACCACACATACATATAAAGAAATGTAATAGAACACATTTTAAAACCAATAAATGGATAAACTAAAAAAAATCAAACATAAAAGACAATAAAAGCAGTAATTAAAGTGATGCCAATTCCTTCAGGATACTTCATGCTAAGTAGGATTTTCAGACTTAGGTTGATAGTGGATAAAGGAAACAGAAAATCTCAGAGAAATAGGGGCAGTGGAACTAACTGAGGGATGGGTATATTATGAGCCTTAAAAGAGGATTTATTTCTTTTTATTTTATGTATGTGTTTTTCCTACATGTATGTATACCTACCATATGAGCACTGGACATGCAATGCCCTTGGAGATCAGAAGAGGGTGCTGTGCTCTCTGGAGCTGGAATTACAGGTGGTTGTGAGCCACCCCACGTGAGTGCTTGGAACTGAACCTTGGTTCTCTGCAAGAACAGCAAGTACTCTTCGCCACCAAACTACCCCTCCGACTCCACTGGGCTTTCTTTTGAGGTAAAACACAGGAAGTGCCTGTGACATATACATGTTTTATGGGTGGGGACAGCCCAGGAAGCAAGACTTCACCACAAGAACACAGAACAAAGGAAAGGGCGGGGTGACTGATGTTTTCTGAGCTGCTACAATCTGCCAGGCACCAAGCTCAACCATCTCTCGTGTGTGACCTCGGGACTTTTTCCTCACATAGAAGCCCAGAGAGGTTGTGCAATGTCACCCAGAGGTGGGAATGTTAGGATTCGAACACATGACCTATCTAAAATGACGCTCCAGCACTAACCACAGGAGTGAGCCCAAGCGCATTCCTAGATCGGTGTTGGGAGTTGGGGAGACCTGGGGGTCAGAGATGGTTCAGTCCAGATTCACTGAGGAGTTTGCAGTTAACCACATGCGCGTGACCTATGCATGAGCACATGCTGGTGTGTGTACAAGTGTGTATGTGTGTGAGGCAGGAGGTTGACATGGAGTGTTTCCCACAATCGCTTTCTGTCTTTTTTATAAACTTAGTTAATTATTAGTTGATTATTAATTTGCACGTGTGGGCACAATCCACAGAACGTGAGCAGAGGTCAGAGGGCAACTTGCAGGAGTCAGTTCTCTCTCCAACGTATGGATCCCAGGGCTCAGGCTCGGGTCCTCAGGCTTAGCCTCTACCTGCTGAACCGTCTTGCTGGCTCCCACCTTATTTTTTCTTATTTTTATTTTCGAGACCGGCTTTCCCTGACTCTCCTTGAGGTTCACTGATTCAGCTAAACTGGCTAGTCGGAGAGCTTCAGTGATCCTGTCTCTGCCTCCACAGTGCTGAGCTATCAGGCCTGCACCACCATGCTCAAAACCTGTTTTTTTTTTTCATGAGTTTAGGGGAGCTGAACCAAGTTCTTATTCTGTGTTATCTCCCTAGGTCCTCTTCAAGACCCATGAAAAGCTGCCTCAGACAGGAATTTACAGTCACAAGAAGGGTGCTTAAAGGTGGGTACAACTTGGAGTTTTCCCTCAGAAACCAGGGTGACTCTCTTGGAGGGTCAGCCCTGTGGGAGCCACATTCAAAGCCTGTCTCCTACCTAACTCACCACCTCCGTTAGAGTGGTCAGCTCTAAATCCACTGATACATGGCTCCAGGGGTCGCCTTCCTACACCCGAGAGTGCACAAAGTCAACAGAAACTGAGGAAACTGTAGTCTTGGGTGTGCCTGGTACAAACCACAGCCTGCCTCCTCACCTCACTCCATTCCGGCAGTTGTTGTGGGAGGTTCCTCAAACTGGGCCACAAAGGGAGCCACCAGTGACTCCCCAGGGTTAAGGGCCTACAGCTGGAGGGCTATTGAGCAGAGGGTGGTCCCCATTTGGAAGACCTGGAAAGATCGGCTTTTCAGCAGATGTCAGCCTTAAAATTTTGCTTTGCAGACAGGATTCTCCAAGTCTGTGTCAGGCAAGGCTGAACAAAACCCCAGAGCCAATGCTTTGAAAGGTGAAGAGGTCAAGCTGCAGTGTGGTGGTATGCGTGCATACCTGTTACCCCAGAACTGGGGAGGCACAAGTAGGAATGCTGGGAGTTGGAGGCAAGCCTGGACTGCATGGTGAGACCCAGATTCAAAAGCAAAACAAAACAGAACAAGGCAAAACACGGACACCTGCTGAAAAGGCGCTTAGACTTCCTCCCTCATCCCTGGCCCCCTACTCCTCCGTCCCCACACAGGCTTTGCTTACAAAAGGTTCCTTCAGACTCCATCATAGGTCTCCTCTAGACCAGGTGGCCTCTGAACTCCCTATGTAGCTGAGGATAACCTAAACCTCTAATCCTCCTGCCTCCATCTCCCAAGTGATGCTTGACAGCGTACAACACCCAGCTTTGACTTATGCAGTGCTGGGGATGAAACCCAGGACTTTGCCCATGCTAAGCAAGCACCCTATCAATTGAGCTATCTCCCCAGCACCCTCCAGGGTCATTTTAGGATTCCTGATCTCTGCAGTGCAAACAGCTGCCCCACTCTCTTACTGTTGTGTCCCGGCTATAGGAGTCAATCTCCTGCCTCACAGACTCTCAGACGTGCAGATCCCGAAGTGCCCACCACTCTTCAAGATAGTCACTCACCCATGAGTTCCCGATTCTTGCTCAGGTAGGTAACTGGCTTTGTTAACAGCTCTTGCAGCTCCCATGTCACACAACCAGGGTTTCAAGGGACACATGAGCCAGGCTAACCACAGAGTGGCTCAACTCTGCCCAGTTTCCTCTTTCTAAGCCACCGGCTTTTTATGGTTGTCTTCATCAATATTGAGCAGCAGGCAGCAGGGGTCAGCAAGGAGAGGAGAAAACAAATGGAGGTGGGTTATGAGGATCTGGGAGTCCACCCTCAGCCTGTACCTGCCGTAGGCGTCACGGGGAAGTAAAGTAAAGAATGTAAAGCCTCCCACGAGGGGAGGGGAGGGGAGGCAGCAGCACTGAACCCCCACCCGGCAGCTTCCTGTGGCGCCAACTGCTGAAGAGGAACGGGGTGTGAGGGCCTCACCCTAACACTCGGGCACACAAACAGAGACACATGGGACATGCAAGTCACATGTCTCTAGACAGACACACGCTGGAACACACATGGGGACAGACACATATGTGGGTGTGTGGACCCATGGAAACATGTGGAGCTGAACGCTGGGTTTGTAAATGTCTACCAGCGATCATTCTGCTTGGTATCTGTCTGTTTTCCCGGTGTAAATACTGCCACTACCGCTAACTCCACTTCTTCAACTAACGCACTGTTACCAGAGCTGTTAAGGTTAGAGCTTGAGTCCTGGCAGTCTCCTAACAAACCAGATTCAGCGACTCATTCTAAGAAAGTCAGTCGAGGAAATGGCTCAAAGGGTCAAGTGCTTGCTGTGCAAGCAAGTGGAATTGATTTTAGTTCCCCACCCCCACCTGACTAAATAAAGTCAGGGTGTGGTAAGGCCACCTGTGAGAACTCCAGTACTGAGCTGGCAGATAGGAGAATCCCAGGGAAGGGCAGGCTACCCAGTCTGATCCAGTGTTCCAGGTTCAGTGAGAGACATTGTCTCAAAAATAAGTGCATGTGGTGGTGCACGCCTTCAATCCCACTGGGCAGGCAGAGACAGGCGCACCTCTGAATCTGAGGCCAGCCCAGTCTTCAGAGGAAGTCTAGGCAACCAGGGCAAACAACAGTGAGAAGTAGAAAAAATGTATCTATTCAGGGTTGCTGCACCTGTAAGAGGACCAAACGGCCCCCTGCTCCTCCCACCTCTCCCCTCCAAGTCCATCCTTAGAGACCTGGTATTAGATGTAGGTTTAAATAGAAGGCAAGAGGTATGCGCAGGGCTGGAGAGATGGCTCAGTGGTTAGGAGTGCTTGCTAGTCTTCTAGAGGACCTGAGTTCAGTTCCCAACACCTACACTGGGTGGCTCATAACTGCTTAATTTCTGCTATAGAAGGTCCTGTGCCCCTTCTGACCTCTATAGGCACCCAACACAATTGCATGCACACACACGCACATATCCACACACAGACAAACACACATACCCCAGACAGTTGCACACACAAGCACATATTCATATACAGACAAACGCACATACCCACAGCCACCTGCATATATACATTCATATATATACACACACAAACAAATACACATACAGGTACACGCACACATATGCACACATGTGCACACACACATACACACTTAATAATAGGAATGAATATAGACTATCTTCACTCCTACCAGGATGGGTACACCAGTACCTGAAAAGGTGAGCAGAAGAAGGGTTTAAACTTGGCTCCACACTGGAACTGAGTGAGTGGTCTCTTAGCATGAAACTCTTGTGAGTTCTCAAATGTGGCCCTCTGGGAAACAGTAATGTACAAATAGCAGCATTCACACATGCAGAGATTCCTGGGTGGATACATTGGTCTTTGCACAGACATGAGAAGCTGAGCACAGTTACACACATGCTGTGTAGAATAGTAGTGTCTATACGCGCAGAAAGCTCTGAGTAGACACACATTATACTCTGGGCTCTGCACATATATGTGGAACTGTATGCACAGGTGAACACACATAGAGTATAGACAGTGAGGCCATGCCGTGGCACACAGGATGCACCACAAGCAAGAGCAACAGAAGAAAGTGTGTTTTGGCTTACAGTTCCAGAGGGCTAGTGTAGGCAGCCGGGCGCCTAAAAGATGGCGCCGGCCTCCGGTACACCGTCGCCATAAACAACGCCACTGCGCAGGCGATAGCCCGAATCTGGCGCCAACCCCTCCCGAGCAGGTGCATACAAATCAAAGTGCCGGCAGACTGACCAATCCCAGGAGGACACATAGCTCTCCCCAGTGCTGGGGTGTATATAAGCAGTCCTTCCTGGGTTTCCGGAGTTCCCGTAGCAAGGTGTTCCTGAAATAAAGAAGGCTGTTGAGAAGAATCCGACTGTGTTGCGTTTTTCTTGCTGGACGAGGTGAGTGCAACAGGCTAGATGTACTTTAATGCCAGGAAGGCAAGGAAGCAGGGGTTGGAAGCTGAGAGATCACATCTTTATTTACCACCAAGAAGCAGAGTGCAAATTGGAAGGGCAGTGAAGCTACATACTCTCAAGACTTATCCCTAGTGGCAGTCTTTCTCCAGCAATGCTGTACCCCAAAAGTTCTATAACCTCTCCAAACAGTACCACCAACTGGGGACCAAATGTTCAAATACACAAGCCTATGGGTGGTGTTTCCTATTCAAACCACCCCAAAGGAGACGGAGACCTCCGAGACACATGTTTACACAGCGCCAATCTGGAGACACAAGAGCATCTCACACAAACACTCAACCACATCTAGCCTCTCAGACTCGCCAGACCCCTGCAGACTTCTCCGGCTTGTCTTGGCTCCCAGGAGTGGATCATTAATCTTCTGGAATGTTGGGCCTGTGTTATGGCTAAGTGGATAAAGGAGCCTGCTTACCTCAATTTGATTCCTGATCCCAGGTTAGTAGAAGGAGAGAAATGACTGCTGCAAGTTGTCCTCTGACCTCTACAGGTGTACTGTGCAATGCAGAGCCACACACACGGACATTGAATAAATAAAAATGTAATGAGATAAAAGAATTCAGGACAGTTGAAAGCTGGTGGTTAAATGCATCATGCGTTGTGTGTGAGTGTCGATGTGCAAGCAGGTGTGTGTGTGTGTCTGTGTTGGTGGAGGTTGGAGGAACCTTGGGTGTCGTTGGAGGAACCCTGAGTGTCATTGGAGGAATCTTGGGTGTCATCAGAGGAACCTTGGATGTCATCGGAGGAACCTCAAGTGTCACACCACTGGTGCTTCCCATTTATTTTTTAAATGAAGTCTCTCCCTTGGCCTCAAATTCAACAAGTAGGCTGCGCTGGCTGGACAGCAAGCCCCAGAACCTGCCTATCTCCATGTCCCTGGCTCTGGAATTACCCAAGTGTGCAAGTATGTACTACCGTGTCCAGATATTTTTACGTGGATTCCTGGGATTGAACACAGGTCCTTAGACTCATGAGGCAAGCACTTGATCCACTGGGCCACCTCTTCACCCCCATCCCACTTTTATTATTATAAACCTTGCTGTTTTAAGACAGGGTCTCTCCAAGTTGTTCAGCTTGGTCTTGAACTTAATTTATAGTTCAGACAGATTCACAACTTACATGCTTTCTGCCTCAGCCTGGAATGAGAGCTTGTACCACCATGCCTAAATACATTTTTGACAGTGTGTGTATACTTGCTGAGGTCAGGCTGTGCCCTTGAGGTGGCTAACTTTGATTGTCAACTCGACCACATATTGAATTAACTAAAACCCAAGCAGCTGGGCAGACACCTATGAGGAATTTTCTTAATTGGATTATTCGAAGTAGGAAGATTCACTTTGAATATGGGTTATATCTTCCAGTGTCTCCTCACTCATACCAGTCTGTTCATCTACCCTGTTGCTGAGACATTTCTTCTCTGGTATTGGAACTGGATTCAGACTTCTTTGGGATTCCAATTTAGACTGAAGACCAGAAGCTCTCCAGGAACCCTCCAGACCTCCAGCACCAGATTGGGACTGCAGAGACATTCAGTCTTTATTGCTGGGCTGCCTCGACCTGCCAGCTTCTGAATAATGTCATATAGACATAATAATGACATATTATCTATTAAGCTTAGACTTTAGCTGGCCACCTCTCAGCCATCTCACCTCATTTAGGTTAACCTGACTATTCTATTCCACATCCTGGCACATGACCTGTTACCTGTCTCTCACATACTCAGTCTTGGCACCTGTTCCTTCTGTCTGCTGTGTCCAGTTGGTGACTCTCAAGCCTCTCAGTTCTTCCCACACTTCCCACTTCCGTCCGGATGTTCTGCCTTTCCTTGCCGGTTTGCCTTCAGCTCTTTATTAAGCCCGTCAGAAGGTGATGGGGAAGAATGTTTACAAAATACTCAGGTAGGTGATGTTCCAATAAACATAACAATACGAAGGTCCTGGCAGACAGTACTAAACTCTCTGCTGGTACCTAAGTTAACATTTGAATAATACAAAGACAACCTTTACACAGTGCACAAAAAGATTATCCCAAGTGTTGACTGAACAACTATCAGATTCCTGGCCTTTCCACCAGGAAGACAGCCAGTTTTGGACTATAGAGGCCACCACCTGTAAGCTACTCTAATAAGGCGTGTGTGTGTGTGTGTGTGTGTGTGTGTGTGTGTGTGTGTGTTCACTCATCCTACCAGTTCTGCTCTTTTAGAGAACCCTAGTACAGCCCTACTCTGAGTTACTCTACATTGTATAAAACAGTGTTTTTATTTTTTATTTTTTTGACTGTGCCATGCTCCAGGAGACTCTTTTACGAGGCGCTTCTGACTCTATTTTGAGAACCCAGGAACGGTCTCATCTGTCGGACACATTTCATCCAGCACAGACTGATATGTGATTTATTCCTGAGAGCAGAAAGGATCTGCCCCATAAGTCTACTTGGGTGAGTGGAAGTGGTGGGGGCACATATGAATATTAAAATAATATTAGGAAAACAAGGCCCAGAACTTATCAGACACACCAGACTAGGGTAAAGGTCTAACTCTCTCACCTGGACCCCATAAAGTGATGGGCACAAAACAGGGTGACATCACACTGCTATGACCTCAGAACAACCTGTCACCCGACACCTGGTGTGTACAGCAGGAAGTGAGGACACGCTAGCTGTCCTTTGAGCTTCATCGGGGTTGGTCCCCTACCGTCCATTAGGTCGGCTGGATGACGGCCTGACTTGTTTGCTTATCTTGTTCTGATCCTGACATTTCCTGCTCTTCCCTGGTTTAGCCTTTCTCTTTGCATGTGGACTCGGCTGTTTCGCTGTCAACCCTGATTCCACAGCCTCTGCTGTGGCTCTCTCATGACTCCTGCTGTGATTCATTATCTTGTCACTGTGGACTCTCAGCCTGAAGTAGAATAAGGCAGAACAGACCAGCTGTTAGCTGCCAGTTTTTTGCTTTATTTAGTGACTTACTTAAAGCACGGCCTGCACTGCTTATTTGCCAGGGATGATTTCACTCTCGGCCCAGAGCAGAATGATCTGGATAAACCGCTGAAGCAATGGGTCACCGTCCTTAACAACCTGCTGACTGCCTTGAACACTTCTGTAAATTCTCGCTTGCTTGCCTGCCCCACCTTGTGGTTTTAGAGCATAAAATGAGAACACAAACTGGACCCTGGATTGAAGTCTTTCTGGAGCTTCTAGTGGCCAAGGTGGCAGTAAGACACTGGACTGTAGCCTCTGAGTAGAAATGATGAGACTAAGTAAGGAGCTCCTGGGGACAGGCAGGAATGCAAGCTTGACACTCCCCCCCCCCCCCCCCCAGGAAACTGCATCTGAAGCCCCGATGGGAGACTGAGGTGGCGCTGGTCTCCAAGGAGAATCAGACAAATGTATACCTTCTGAATGCTTGTGATGCTCCCACAGCTCTGTGGCTACAGGATCTGACTAGGCTCCAACTTGTAGATCTACTGTGGTCATTTCAACTAAATGGGCACTTACCTTCCATGATAGGAGGTGATTAGGTATGGGGTTATATGAGTGACCCTTGAGCTAAGACCTCTTTTTTCTTTTTCTTTTTTTTCTTTTTCTTTTTCTTTTTCTTTTTTCTTTTATCTCCTCTCCTCTCCTCTCCTCTCCTCTCCTCTCCTCTCCCCTCCCCTCCCCTCCCCTCCTCCCTCCCCTCCCCTCCCCTCCCCTCCCCTCCCCTCCCCTCCCCTCCCTCCCTCCCTCCCTCCCTCCCTCCCACCCTCCTTTCTTTCTTTCTTTCTTTCTTTCTTTCTTTCTTTCTTTCTTTCTTTCTTTTTTCAGACAGAATTTCTCTGGGTAGCCTTGGCTGTCTCAGAGTTTGCTCTGTAGACCAGGCTGGCCTCAAACTCTCAAGAGATCTGCCTGCTTCTGACTCTCAAGTGCTGGAATTAAATGTGTATTCAACTACTGCCTGGCTAGATCAGACCTCTTAAATCACCAAGAGGTGGCTGGGCAGACAGGTACCTACTTGAGGGAGAAGCCAGTCTTCTTGCCCAGCCTATGCAGCAGGCATGACTAGGGAGGTACATATAAGCTCCCCTAAGTCATCGTTAGGGAACTCCTTTCATTATGGGGTATACACTGATGTGAAACCACGTAGTCCTGCACACCATACTTGACAACTGTAACCCTCCAAGTTAAAGACTCTCTGTGAAACCGATTGCTCTCCCTTTGATGTCATCTGGCCATGAATAGGAATTCTAGATTTGACTTTGATTAACAAGAGTCTGAGAGGTTACACAGACCGGTTCTCACATATTGATTCCTGGTGTCCGATGGTCTGGGATGGTGTGGTTGAATATGCTTGTCTCAGGGAGTGGCTCTATTAGGAGGTGTGGCCTTGTTGGAGGAAGTATGTCACTGTGGGGTGGGCTTTGAGGCCCTCCTCCTAGTTGCCTGGGAGACAGTCTTCTCCTGGCTGCCTTCCAATCAAGATGCAGACCTTTCAGCTCCTTCTCCAGTATCATGTCTGCTTGGACACTGGTATGTTTTATGCCTTGATGACAATGAACTAAACCTCTGAACCTGTAAGCCAGCAACAATTAAATGTCTTTTAGAAGAGTTGCCTTGGTCATGGTGTCATGGAGATGCTAGCTAAGACAGATGGCTTCTCCAGAACCTTCCCAGCCTCAGACAACGTCTGCTACAAAGACAGAGAAGTCTGAAGGCACCAAGGAAGCATCCCTACCAGTTTCCCCAGAGGATGAAAATGTGCCCGTGATGCCACATCCCTCCCGGCTCCAATTACAAGTACTAGTCATGCGCAAGATCCTTCATACCTGTCCCTTCATCGGCATCCGCCTCCATACGGTGCTCACTAACCTCCTCCTGCTATATAGCGCAACAGCTACCATGGGGATGCTCACCAGACTCAGGCCAGCTGTGTTCCTAGGAAGAGTCCTTTCCAGTGTGCCACTGAGAAAAATGCCAGCCCCTCTCCTCACCCGAGAGGATGACAACTATGGTACCTGGCCCTAAATCCAGCTGCATACTTGCTTGAAGAGGATAGAAAGCCCCTCCAGGAATGCAGAGAAATTATGAATGAGATTTCCTCCTCACAGCCTGACTTAAAGGACGAGCTGATCCCCCAATTCAGATGTGGAACCTTTTATTGATGGGAGCTGAAGCATCCAATAGGGGGAATAGCACCTGTACTGGCTGGTTTTGTGTGTCAACTTGACACAGCTGGAGTTATCACAGAGAAAGGAGCTTCAGTTGAGGAAATGCCTCCATGAGATCCATCTGTAAGGCATGTTCTCAATTAGTGATCAAGGGGGGAGAGTCCATTTTGGGTGGTACCATACCTGGTTTGGTAGTGTTGGGTTCTATAAGAGAGTAAAATGAGTAAGTCAGGGGAAGCAAGCCAGTAAGGAACATCCCTCCATGGCCTCTGCATCAGCTCCTGCTTTCTGACCTGCTTGAGATCCAGTCCTGACTTCCTTTGGTGATGAACAACAATGTGGAAATGTAAGCTGAATAAACCCTTTCCTCTCCAACTTGCTTCTTGGTCATGATGTTTGTGCAGGAATAGAAACCCTGACAATGATAGCCCCTCACAACATCAGGACAGCAATATATAAAGAAAGAGGACTATTTACCTCAGGGGCTTAAAAAATGCCTCCCCAAACAAGAGACCATATCCTCCAGCTACTAGAAACCCAGTTGTGGCAGTGGTGCACTGCCAGACTCATAGAAAAAGTCAAGGGTGAGTGAATCAGTGGGTGATAGTGATAGTGATAGATAGTGATAGAGATAGAAGTAAAGTCTGGTAGATCAGATAACCAAACAGGCTGGCCTTCTGTGAAGACAAAGCTCCATAGTCTCCAGGAACCAATTACCCATCCATCCATCCCAGGGTGTTATTCGTCGCGTTCTCACGACCGGCCAGGAAGAACACAACAACCAGAATCTTCTACGGCAAAGCTTTATTGCTTACATCTTTTTGGGGCCAGAGTGTAAGAAGCAAGAGAGAGAAGCAAGAGAGAGAGAAAAACGAAACCCCTTCTATTTTAAAGAGAACAACCATTGCCTAGGGCGCATCACTCCCTGATTGGCTGCAGCCCATGGCCGAGCTGACGTTCACGGGAAAAACAGAGTACAAGTAGTCGTAAATACCCTTGGCTCATGCGCAGATTATTTGTTTACCAACTTAGAACACAGGATGTCAGCGCCATCTTGTGACGGCGAATGTGGGGGCGGCTTCCCACAGTTCCCCCTTTTTCTTTTAATAAGAGCAAATAGGCCACCCATATTAATGAGAGTGGAGATAGAGGTCAAATCCCCAGTGTGTAGGTAAAGGAGCCATGTACAGGATTAGCTCTTAGGCTTACAGGCTTTTACCCAGAGCAACCCTGACCTGCTCCCGTGTCGTTTTGCCTGGGGGAAGGGAACTAGGACACTGAACCTTCATGAAAGATGACATGTCTCCCTAGAATAGGCTCATATATGCCGCAGAGCCTTTCCATTGCAGTGCTTAGCCTTGCAACTCTCTCGGGCTGCTGAAGCACACTCACTCTATCTCGTGCAATGAGACTAGCCTCGTGAGATATAAGAGCTGAGTGGCCAGCGACCTATTGCCTAAGCATAGATATATCAGGGGAAGCTCCATGTTCTAGTCCTGCAAGCGCCTGGGCAATAACCACCTTGTCTCTCTTAGTTTGGGCCTTAAGCTTACAGACCAATCAAAGAAGCAACACTAATCCACAGCAAAGTGTATCTCCAAATAATATTAATCCCACCCAATTTTTTAAAGAAAGAAAATGCTGAGGAGATCCAATTGGGTAATCCTTTGGTCAGCGACAGGTCCAAGCGCGTGGAGTTGACCTGAAGTCTCAATTCTCGAAGGATCTGTTCAAATTCAGCCATCCAATTCTGTAACATATACTGAAAAAGACTTTTTGACAAATTAGCTGCCCTAGTAAATTTAACATACTGAATGGAAATAACACACAATCCCGGAAACTTTTGTTCACATCCCTGCTGAGTTATTTGTCATAATACATCTAGTTGTTTCTGGACAAGATCTATGAGTTGATTAACCAGCATGAGACCTCTCTGTATCTTGACATTAGCTGAGGCCTGTTCATCTATGACTGTAGTCACTGAGGCTGACAAAGTGTTAATGGTGTCAGTTGTCTGGACCTGTCCAGACAGAACCAAGGCTGTCTGAATTAAGGCCAAACCCAGTTCCCAGTTAGTGGTAAAAAAGCAAGAGAATACTTGAGCATTATACATCACCGTCATTGGGAGTGGAAATGTCGACATTATCCCCCAACGCTGCTCTCTCTTTATTATTGACGCCCTGGACATCACCAAGACGAGGGACATTAGTATTCCCTTGGTCAGTCTGGATTTTTCGGGTGAGTCTTTCTGGTACCCAAAATGGGTTGTCTTCATTCTGTGGGAAAACACAGATAGCTCCCCTGGATCTTATCAAGATAGGATCCGGGCCATACCATTTATTATCAAGGACATTTTTCCATTTAACCATCTCATTGGGCCTATCTGGCTCTGAACAATGACGTTCAGCCGCAGTATGGCCATGAGCATCAATATTTAAAAAATTGAGTGTAAAGAGTGCCAAAGACACCGACACTCTTGGTGCTCGGGGTACAGTCTCCTCAAAAGTTCCCCTCTTCTGTTTTATAAGATAGGCTTTGAGGGTGCGATGCGCACGCTCAACAATACCCTGTCCTTGAGGGTTGTATGGAAGTCCAGTCAGGTGGGTTACGTCCATCTGACGGCAGAACTGCTGAAATTTTTGAGACGTGTAAGCTGGTCCATTATCAGTCTTAAGGAGTCTGGGTTTCCCCCAAGCACTCCATGCCTCAAGGCAATGTTGAATCACATGTGAGGCTTTTTCTCCGGTTAACGGAGAAGCAAACATGATGCCAGAACATGTGTCAATAGACACATGGAGATATTGAAGTTTTCCAAAGGAAGAAACATGTGTAACATCCATTTGCCAGACCTGTAGAGGTCGAATACCGCGTGGGTTAATTCCCACATGAGGAACTGGCAAGAACTCACAGCAGCTTTGACATTGAGTAACAATGTCACGGGCTTCTTTTCTTGTCAAAGAGAAACGACTGCGTAATGTTTCAGCCGTCACATGAAAATTATTATGAAAATTTCTTGCAGCCTCTACCGGGGATGATAGGGCAGCAGCCACCACTTTAGTGGCCTTATCTGCCAAATCATTTCCCAGAGCCATGGGGCCAGGTAGGCCTGAATGGGCTCTAACATGAGTAATATAAACAGGAGATCTTCTAGATAACAAAACTAATTGTATCTGCTGAAAAATATTGGCAACTCTACTGGAAGGCTTAATCACTCCAGCCACTTCTAAAAGATTTACTGCATTTACCACATAACAGGAATCTGACACAATATTAAGGGGTTCTAAAAAGGTTTTTAAAACTTCTAAGACCACTAAACATTCTACCACTTGAGGTGAATTTTCACTATATTGTTTGGATACCACTTTACCATTAGCCACATAGGCACCTATGCCAGTTTTTGATCCATCAGTATATACCACAATCCCATTTTTAAGTGGGTTTCTTACTGTTATTTGTGGAAACACAACAGATTGATTTTGGGCAAACTGTAAGATTGGATGTTTTGGATAATGGTTATCTATTTTTCCTGAAAAGGAGGTAACTAAAACTGCCCAATCATTAGATGCGGCTGCCAAGGTTTGAACCTGTGCAGCGGTATAAGGTACAATTAAAAGATATGGACTTTGCCCAAAGTGGGTGATTGCTGCTTTTAGGCCTTTAAGGGCAAGCTGTGCAATTGCATCAGGATACCAATCTATTATTTTAGCTGGGGATACGTTTGGATGGATCCACAACAATGGCCCATTCTGCCACAAAACTGCAGTTGGCAATTGTGCTGTCTTAAAGACACACAAACTGAAAGGCTGCGAATCCTCAATACGTTGTAATTGTGCATTCTGTAAGGCCTTTTCTACCTTTTGTAAGGCCTGGTTAGCAGCTAGAGTAAGAGTCCTAGGGGAGGAGATATGAGGATCTCCTTCTAAAATACTAAACAAAGGCCTTAACTCAGCGGAAGGAATCTTTAAAAAAGGTCTGAGCCAATTAATATCTCCCAACAGCTTTTGAAAATCATTTAAGGTATGGAGGTGATCTCTTCTTATCTCTACCTTTTGGGGCACAATCTTATCTGGGGACACCACAGAGCCCAAGAATTGTCCTGTATCAGAAATTTGGACCTTTTCTGTGGCTATCTGTAGACCCCACTGACTTAAAGTTTTAAGTAGAAAAGGATATGCCTTTTGTAGCATGGTAAGGTCTTTATGGCACAGGAGGATGTCATCCATGTAAAGGAGCAAAATTAAAGAGGGGAACTGTTTCCTCACTGGCAAAAGAGCTTCTTGCACATAAAGTTGGCACATTGTAGGACTATTGGACATTCCCTGTGGTAAGACCTTCCATTGATACCTCTTATCAGGTTCCATGTGATTAATAGAGGGGATGGTAAAGGCAAATCTGGGCCTATCTCTTGGACACAAAGGTATAGAAAAGAAACAATCTTTAATATCTATAATAATTAAATTCCAGCAACGTGGTAAGGCGGAAAGTACAGGGAGACCCCTCTGTACTGGGCCAAATAAGTTCATTTGCTCATTAATGGCTCTGAGGTCATGGAGCAGTCTCCACTTTCCTGACTTTTTCTTAATTACAAAAATTGGAGTATTCCAAGGTGAGGTAGAGGGTTCAATATGGCCTAATTTTAATTGTTCCTCTACCAGTTGAATCACAGCTTCTAGTTTTTCAGAGGATAGGTGCCATTGAGGAACCCACACTGGGTCCCCTGTTTTCCATGGTATGGGTCGTGCTGCCCCAATGGCCGCTAAGGAAAACCCAGACCCTGTCTGTCTTGGTTTCCATTAGGTGAGATGGGCTCTATCCTTCCCTGTTCTTGATGTCCTAACCCTTTTCCTTCTTTATAACCCATCTTTGCCATGATATTTTTTGCTTTAGCTGAATACCCTCCTGATGGGGTGTTTTCATTGGACAAAATAAGGCCCAAATGCTGCATAATATCCCTTCCCCAGAGGTTAACCGGGAGTGGGAGCACATAAGGTATGAATTTCCCTTGCTGCCCTTCAGAGGATTCCCACGTCAAGGCAACGGAGCTTATAGTGGGACATGATTGATATCCTAGGCCCTGTAATGAATGAGATGACTCTGTGGTGGGCCATGCTTTGGGCCACCAATGTGTAGAAATTATACTTTTATCTGCTCCGGTATCAAGGATGCCTTCAAACTCTTTTCCATTAATCTTAAGGCGGAGCTTAGGTCTATCATTTAAAGATACAACCAAATAGGCAGAATCATATCCTGAGGAGCCCATTTTCTTTATCTCAGGTCCTGCAGATTTCTCCCTGGTATTATCAGGGAGGAGCAGCAGCTGAGCTATCCTATCTCCTTTACTAATAGAAAAAACGCCTTTAGGGCTTGAGCACAGGACCTGTATTTCAGGGGAATGTTGACAATCCATAATTCCAGGGTGGACTACTAAGCCCTGCAAGGTGAGTGAACCTCGGCCGAGAATAAGGCCCATGGTTCCCGGGGGCAAGGATGGTATAGGCTCCACCGGCACCGGCTGAATACTCATTTGAGGCATTAATAGGAAGTCGGAGGCGGCACGCAGGTCCACCCTTGTGGGTCTTCCTGGGTCGTCTCTCTGACTGCTTCCTGGGTCCTGACAAACCGGTTCCCATATCTTTGAGGGCCCTGGGACCGAGGGCCCGATGACCCGTTTTTTGGCACATCAGTTGATTGACTATCAGGTGGGGGAAGAATTCTGCCCTTTATATCCCTCACAGAGCGACACTGGTCAGCTCTATGATAACCCTTGCCACACTTAGAGCAAAGAGTGAGAGTCCCTCCCTGTTTATCTGGAGCTCTGCAATCTTTCTTAAAATGCCCAGGCTTTCCGCAATTAAAACATGTCCTCTGATTATTTCTGCCCATGGAGCGGTTCTGAGATTGAAGGATGGCAGCCGCTAAACCTGCATTGCTGAGAGGTCCCCCAAGCTCTCGACAGACCCTGAGCCAGTCTTGTAAGCCTTTGTTCTTTCTTGGGGCTATGGCCGCTCGGCACTCCTTTGTGGCTTGCTCGTAGATTAGCTGTTCTATGAGAGGCGCAGCTTGCTCTGACTCTCCAAAAATACGCTCTGCTGCCTCTGTCATTCTGGCCACAAAATCTGAGAAAGATTCCTGAGGTCCCTGGATTATCTTTGTTAACTGACCAGTGGTTTCACCTGCTCGAGAGAGCGCCTTCCAGGCCCTAATAGCCGTGGAAGAAATCTGGGCATAAGCTCCCCAATGGTAGTTTGTCTGATCAGCAGAATAAGCTCCCTGACCCGTTAACAAGTCAAAAGTCCAATCTCTCTGCTCTGGAGTCAAAGCAGCTGCGTTTGCTCGGGCCTGCGCCTGTGCAGCTTCGTGCCAAAGCGCTTTCCATTCCATATATTTGCCCATACTAGGTAGAGCGGCTTTTACAACCGTCTGCCAATCAGCAGGCGTTAGTGCCATACCAGCGAGCCTGTCTAACTGCGCCAAGGTAAAATTAGCATTGGTTCCGTATTTACGAACCGACTCGGCAATTTCCTTAATCTGTACGTATTCTACCGGAGCGTGGACACGCCCACCCTCGGCTCCTTCAAAGACTGGAAATGCCTGTTGTATTTTCTTTTGTTCCTCTCGGGGAATGAATGAGTCTGCGCACTGCCTCTCTGCGCACTGCCTCTCTGCGCACTGCCTCTCTGCGCACTGCCTCTCTGCGCACCTCTCTGCGCATTGCCCCTCTGCGCATTGCTGACGCACTACGCAGGGCGGGGGCTCCGCATAGGGCGGACCTTGAAACCGACTGCCGGGAGGTTGAACAGTACGCTGACTTTCGCCAGCCGCTTTTGGCTTTTTTCTTGACCAATTAGCTGGCTGGTAATGGGCTGCTTCTTCCTCCCAGTCTGTTTCCTCAGAGGAGGATTCTTCACTTGCTTCAGAGCTACTAAGAGCTGGCTTCCTGAGCTCATCTAGTGACGAGTATCTCCTAGAGACCTCCGCTAATCGATCTTTTTTCTTCTCCCTTTTTCCTCTTTTTCTTCTAATCTCTCTCCAGGTATTCCTACCTAACCTTAACTTTTCCTCGGGTTCAAGACCCTTGGAAAGGCCTGTATACTTATTTTGTGTACCATACTTCCTCTTTGTTCCTACTCTCTCTCCCCGCTTTACTTCTGATAGATTGTCCTGAATTTCCTCTAGAATTTTCAGCCCTATCTTAATCACTTGATAGCATGTGAAAAAGAACAAAAGGGCTCCTAACACCAGAAAAAATTCAAGGCCAAACATACTCACTGGTACTCTCGTTCCCCAGCTGAAAAGTTCTGAATTCATACAGTTGAATCCTTCTTAACAGTCTGCTTTACGGGAACCTTTATCACCGTCGTTCCCCAGCTGATGAGTTCTGAATTCGGCAGTTGAATCCTTCTCAACAGTCTGTGTTACGGGAACCTTTATAAACGTGATCCGCAGTTCTGGTTCTGAAATGAAGTATCCCTCCTGCGCCAGTCCGGAGTTTTTTCTCGTCCCGGAATTCGGCACCAATTGTTATTCGTCGCGTTCTCACGACCGGCCAGGAAGAACACAACAACCAGAATCTTCTACGGCAAAGCTTTATTGCTTACATCTTTTTGGGGCCAGAGTGTAAGAAGCAAGAGAGAGAAGCAAGAGAGAGAGAAAAACGAAACCCCTTCTATTTTAAAGAGAACAACCATTGCCTAGGGCGCATCACTCCCTGATTGGCTGCAGCCCATGGCCGAGCTGACGTTCACGGGAAAAACAGAGTACAAGTAGTCGTAAATACCCTTGGCTCATGCGCAGATTATTTGTTTACCAACTTAGAACACAGGATGTCAGCGCCATCTTGTGACGGCGAATGTGGGGGCGGCTTCCCACACCAGGGTATGTTTTTTGTTTTGTTTTGTTTTTAATTTGTTTCTTGGTTTTTGTTTTTGGTACTCACTTTTTATTGGTTCATTGTGAATTTCACATCATGTACTGTAGTTGTAAGCCGCCCGTGGCCTACATGAACCAGGTACTCCTGAAAGGCAGGCTGGGGCTGAAAAGAGACTAGACGGGGAGAGAAATAAAGACAACAAGACAAAAGTACTCTGTTCAAGGCACCTTAACGTTTACTTAGAGTCTAAGCTTATATAGGGGGTAGGTTCCCCCCCCCCCCCCGCCAGTCCATCCTTGGTGCCCGGAGCCAGCTTGTAGGCAATGTGCAGGATAGGATGTGTCTCCGGAATGTCTCAAGGGTGTCTCAGCAGGCAGCAGGATCTCGGAGAAGAGCAGCGGCAGACACATCAAAAGAAGCCAGCCTGCCGGGCGTGGTGGCATACACCTTAAATCCCAGCACTTGGGAGGCAGGGGCAGGCAGACTTCTGAGTTCGAGGCCAGCCTGGTCTACAAAGTGAGTTCCAGGACAGCCAGGGTTACACAGAGAAACCCTGTCTCGACAAAACCAAAAAAAAAAAAAGAAGCCAGCCAAGTCGGAAAGCTACACTGCAGGTGGCCCCACCTCAGTGGCAACAAGGTCTGCACCAGCCAGCTTCAGGCTGGGGGAGGCTACAATGCACCCTCATCTCCTGCCCTTTATCCACCCTTTGCCTTTGCAATCTATCCCCCAAACACACACACACACACACACACACACACAACAAAAGAAAACAAAACATAGAAATCATCTTGTTGTTGAAGCTGTAATGTGTCAGGCTGTCCTGCTGTTCACATTGTAAACTGCAATGAGTCACTAGTCTGGTTTGAGGTCTCTAGCTTCTGTGACACACACCATCAATACTGGGTTTTCAACGAGATTCTTCCCAGTTATCCCGTTGTGTGTCATGAAGATCTTGAAGCTTTGGATCTGCAGTCCTTTCATGCACTTCAACAATTAACAGATGGTGTAGATATTGGAGTGGATCAACTCAAAGCACTGGAGGTGGACTTGGTTGTTAGCTGAGTTGGTGAGTGTGCAGGCTCTCCATTATACGTGTCCACCACTAGGGGGAGCTCTCCAGCACTGTTCTGGCTAGGCCATTCAATGAGAGGGAGGGTCAGCTCTCCCTCTCTCATATCCTCAGGACCGGCTCACCTGCCCCACACCTCCAGAACCAGCTCCACCAACGCTGCTCAAGTGAGGTGTAGGGCCACTCTCCTGAGTGCAGCAGCCAGTGAGGGGCTGGGCCTGCCCACTTGCTCTCGTGACCCAGTGGCCAGCTCTCCCGACTGCTGAAGGTGGCAAGTCCGGGAAAGCCTCTCTCCCCTCCTCCCTCCATGGACCATACTACAATCTCATGGAAGAGGAGTGGTGGGGCCAGCACTCCTGTGCTCACTCTTGGGGCCATGTCACCTGTGCCTCCTATCCCACATGACCAGCTCTGATGTGCTGTCCAGGTAAAGTGCTGGGCTCAGTCTCCCAAGTGCTGCTGCCAGTGCATGAGAGGTGGGGCCAGCTCTCCAGAGCGCCACAGCCACTTCTGCACAGCCCCTGGAAGGTGCTGTCCCAGGTGGCTGCCCAGACCAGGAATGTCCCCATGGTCTCTAGTGGTAATATGCACCACAGACATCAACAACGAATCCTACAGCTGCATAGCCATGGACCTTGGTCAGCAGGTCTCTGGATGACTTTACTTATAACATCCACTGCCATCAGGACAGTCCTGGGATACTGTGATGACATCCTTGTCACTGATCTCAGCAAAGCAGCCACAGGGTATGTTTTAATAACTGACAAAGGAGCTACTAAAAATCAAGAGGGCTGGCTGATTATCACAGCTTTCTGCTCAGTCCAACAACCCCTCTGGAAAAACTGCCCTACAGAAATTGCTGCAAAGGTATTTGGTGGGTTCAAAGTTGCCAACACGGATCCAACAAGCTAGCAAACTCAGTTTGCAATGTGTTCAGAACAATCTCAAGCAGGGAGCTGAGGCCTCCATGCTGACACAGAACCAGGGGTCCTACATATTTGGACATCTTGAATGGACTTTACTGCCATTCAACCCAGTAGAAGGTATCAGTACTTGCTGATATGCTATGCACTCTTTTAAGTTGGGCGGAAACTCTTCATACCCACACAGGGAATTAACTTGGAACTTGTCATGCAATACCACCCTCAACCACCAGACCACTTGAGAGAATGGGTAAAATGCCACCAGTCAAATATTACCAAGAAACAGATCTCCCCAGCCAGAAATTCTGTCACTTACACTGTTTAGAATGCATTAAATGTTTTGTTTTTTTCTTCTTTTTTTATTAGATAATTTCTTTACTTACATTTCAAATGTTATCTCCTTTCCTAGTTTCCCCTCAGAAAATCCTCTATCCCCTTCCCTCTCCCCCTCCTCCCCAACCCACCCACTCTTGCTTCCTGACCTTGGCATTCCCCTATACTGGGACATAGGACTTTCACAAGATCAAGGGCCTCTCCTCCCATTGATGACCAACTAGGCCATCCTCTGCTACATATGCATCGAGAGACACAAGTCCCACCATGTGTTTTCTTTGATTGGTGGTTGAGTTCCCCAGAGCTCTGGAGGTACTGGTTAGTTCATATTGTTGTTCCTCCTATGGAGCTACAAACCGCTTCAGCTCCTTGGATACTTTCTCTAGCTCCTTCATTGGGGGTCCTGTGCTCTGTCCAATGGATGACTGTGAGCATCCACTTCTGTATTTGTCAGGCACTGGCACAGCCTCTCAGGAGACAGCTATATCAGGCTCCTGTCAGCCAAATCTTGTTGGCATCTGCAATAGTGTCTGGATTTGGTGGTTGTTTATGGGATGGATCCCCAAGTGGGGCAGTCTCTGAATGGTCTTTCCTTCCTTCAGTCTCTGCTCCAAACTTTGTCTCTGTAACTCCTTTCATGGGTATTTTGTTCCCTCTTCTAAGAAGGATCAAAGTATCCACACTTTGGTCTTTGTCTTGTAAATGTGGTTACTCTATTTCTGAGATCATGTTTGGCTATCCACCTCCACTGCTCCCAAAGGAGTCAAAGGACTTCTGAGAGTACAGACATACCTGTCTCCAGTGGTTCTTGAGAGATGTGAATAAAACTGCTTAAAAATTGTCCACTGCCTCAGCCTTTAAAGTTGCAGGTGTCAAGCAATGGGTACATTATACCCACACCAAGGCTGCTGTGGACCCAAGCCAAGAATGGAATGTGGGAGTTGACCCAGACCAACTTCAAACTTACCTTGGAAGGAGGAACTCACCTCAGCTCATACTCTGCTTCCTGATGATCCTGTGGGCCTCTGTGTACTCCACACTCAGCCTCGCTGATCCTCTCATATAAGTCAGGGCACATAAATATTGCTGGAGGGAAACATTGCTCAGGGCAACTCCAAAATGGCTCCCCAGAGCAGCTCTGCCTTATCTCCTTCAGGTGTTGCTTCTACTGAGAAATAGGCCAGCCACAGATCATCCTGTGGATCATCCTGCTATGATGGAACTGTCCACACCAGCCAAACAGGCTGTGATTCCTTTTAGGAACAGCTCCAGCTAGTGACAGCCTGTGGAAGGTGTAATGATTGTGGATTGTGGGGGAACTATATTGGTCTCGTCTCAAATACTGATCATGGATGAACCTTGCCTTGAAAGGGTCAGAATAGTGAAGAGGTGGTCCTATAGTGGGATAGGAGTTAAGGCCACAATGGGCCTTTGGTTGGGGGTAAAACTGAGGAATAATATGGGAACTGACCATAGAAAAGCCCCTCGTCTGGAAAAGTTATGTCTTAAAATGCTGGCTTTAGCAGATGCCAGCCATGAGCCTCTTTATCCAGGTCAGGATTGCTAGACAGGCTTACAGTCAGGCCAGGTTACTAACACTGGCACAGGAATAAACAACCAAAGCCTGACTGCCGACATAAAAGGACCTGGTGGCTATATGAAAAAGGTCTAGTATGATTGAGTAAGAGGGTAGACCTTGAGTCGCTTCCACAGCAGAAAAGGTAAATACATGTTTAGGAAGAATGTCTTATGTCTATATGGATGTGGTACCTGTCAATATTACATCTGATGGCCTATGGCTTAAGCAGAAAACAGGAGGTAGAACATCTGGGAGGCAGAAGGAATTCTGGGATAGAGCCAGGTGGGAGATTGGCCCAGGGAGATATGACACCATGGACCCATGGTACCTGAACACAGGTAACCAGCAGACTGTAGAGTAAATGGGTTATAATAATAACTTATGTTCCAGTCAGAGAAAAGCCTAACTATATGGCTAAGGTACTTGTAATATGTTTTGAGTCTGAATCTTATTTCTGGGAGCATGGGGCTGGGAGGAAGAACCAGATGCTAACTTCTACAACATGAGCTAAAAGTATGCACTAACTACATAGATTTAACAATCTAAACATATTCTAATATCACTTAGAGGTTGTGGCATGGCTCAGTGGCAGAGCCTCTGCCTAGGATTCTCCAGTGAGGGGCTAGGGGTTTGGCTTAGGGTAGAGGCCCTGCCTAGAATCTTCCTGTGAGAAGCTGGGTTGTGGCTCAGCCACCTGTCCCTAAGACATTAATTAAGGAGTTAAGCAGAGAAGGACATTTGATAATTGAGGCCTTATTGGGAAGGACAAATAAGGAGATTCAGTGACCTCAATTTCATCTTTGGGGTCCTGGCAGCAAAAGGTTGAATAGCTAAGCTCCCCTGAAGAAGGTGTGGCCCTGCCCACCACTACCCCACACTGTCTCAGCTACAGTCTCTCCTGGTATGGTCCAGCCCATCACTACTCCACACTGTCTCAGCTATGGTCTCTCCTGGTGTGGTCCTCTCCATCACTACCCCACACTGTCTCAGCTATGTATCTCCTGCAAGGGATCTGACACATTATCAGTCTATAAGGATCTTTTCCTGGTAGACCAGTTTCCTTTCTGGTTGACACAGGGTTCAGATTTTCTCTTCCCTCAACATGAGATTCCCAGGGAAGTTTAATTCTTTGGGGTCAGTGTTCCAACATTTTGACAGCTAAGAGGAGGGGTGTAGTATCTCTCATTAGAATACCCAATCTCCCAGGGCTGGGGATTCAGTCAATAGTGTGCTTGCCATAAATCATGACGAATTAAGTTGGACCCTTAGCTACCACATAAAAAGTCCTGAAATGATAGTGTGTGTTTCTAAACGTGGGGCTGGGGGCGCGGAGACAGGAGGATACGGAGATTGCTAGCCAGTCAGCTTAGCTGACTCAGATCTTTAAGCTCTGGGTTCTACTGAGAGACTCTGTCTCAGAAAATAAGGTAGATGATGCCTGAGGGGTTGACTTCTGGATTCTATCTGCACACAGATACACACACACACACACACACACACACACACACACACACACAGAGATACACACACACACAGATACACACATGCACACAGACACACGACAGACAGACAGACAGACAGACAGACAGACAGACAGACAGACAGACACACACACACACACACCCTTTCCTGACAGGGTGGTTACACTCATGTGAACATAAAGAGTGAATATGCATACACATACTACACAGGCACAGACAGAAATAATCTCACACTGGTGTCTGGAACATATGACCTCACAGTGCTTATCTGTCTCCTAACATCAAAAACTGCTTAGACCCAAACTAGCACAACACAAACACCAGTACGGAATTTCAAAGTTCCATACTGGGGACATATGGGGACTATCCAGAGAACCTAAAAGAACATTCACTCACATGCATGCAGGAGGCACCAGGAGATACAACAATGCATGTATACATTCTGTGGTTATTTCGTCAGTGAAACTGACATTTATTTATTTTTGAGACTGGGTCTAAAGTAGCTCCATATGTAGCTGAGAATGACTGAGCTGGTATGCCCGCCTCTACCTCTTGAGTGCTGAGAGGACAGATGCGCGCCACCTTGTCCAGCCTTATTTAGAACCCAGGTTTTCCCTCATGCTTGCTGGGTAGTTCTCAACCAACGGAGTCATTCCCAGTCTTAACAAGCACCCACTTGTTCTGGGTACTGTTTGTTGAACGAGATAAATGGACCTAAAGTGGATCACAGGTCGGTGAGGGAGGTGAACCATGACCCAAGAAACAGATCTTGGAAGGCACAGGCAGAGAGAAGGTTTTAACAGGAAGCACACAAGGTAGGGTGATACAGGCTGGGCCAAGAAAGCTGTTGCTTCAGACTACTGGAAGGTCAGGAAAGGACATTTGAACTGAGACCTGAAGGCTGTGAAGAAGCTAAACTTTCTGGGAAAAGTCAGCGGGGAGTAAGATGTGGGTGGGACAGAGGTTGGGAGGCAAGGTAGGCCAGAGGCCTGAGTGCAGTCCCCTGCAGCTGTGTAAAAAGTGTGCAGTGGTGTGTGCCTGTAACCATAGCACTGGGCAAGGCTAGCCTATCAGTCTGCAATGGTGAGCTTGGGCTTCGCTGAGAGATGGTGAGATGGCTCAGTGGTTAAGGGCACTTACCATCAAGCCCTTAGCCACTGAGTCCTATCTCCAGGTCCCACAGGGTGGGAAGGAGAGAACCAACTCTTACAAACTGTCCCAGCCTTCAGAAGTATGCTGTCATACATGTGTGCATACACACAGTAGATAATGTAGTAAGAGTTTATTTTTAAGAGTGGAGCTAGAGAGAGGAAGATACCTGGAATGTTAGAATCCTGTTACTGCAGACACTATGGTACCTCCAGCAACCCCTCTCCACTCGGGGGCATCTACAACGGGAAGGACTGGCTATAGGTTCTGTTGAGACATGCCACTTAATAGGAGAACTATAAGAAGAGACTCTGCCATATGGGCAGATACCACTTTCCACCCCTCTGTCTGTGGGCTGGAAGGAATTCTCTTGGGACTCACTGCCTCTTAAATGAGTTCTAGGCTCTGTAGGAGATGCTGAGACCCTTTCTCAAAAAATAAGGTGGAGATAGATTGAGGAAGAAACACAGCATTGACCTAGCACACTTAAACACATAGACACACACAGACACACACACACACACACACACAGACACACACACACAGACACATGCACACACACACACTCAGGCAGTCAGGCATGCATGCACACACACACACACACACACACACACACCCACAGACACACACACACACAGACACACAGACACACACCCACAGACACACTCACAGACACACACAGACACACACACACACAGACACACACACACACAGACACACACACACAGACACACACACACACACACACACACACACACACACACACACACACACACACACACATCCCTTAGAGGGCTTTAAAAAAAAAAAATCTGCCAATCATAGTTGCTATCCTCTGTGTGACCACTAGAGGGCAGGACTATCCAATGCCTTGTGCTGTCACAGGGTTGTAATCACGGTAAAAGAGAAGGGAAAAATGGATGATGTGGGAATCCCGAAGACTTTACAGGGCCAAGTGTGGCAGAGCTGGGATGTGAGTTTTAGGAAACTTTCACTTGCACTTCTGGTAAAGGCTTCACAGAATAAAAATCCCGGGCGTGAGAGGGGGATAAACCGCCGGATCTCTGAACTATCATTATCTATCACCTCCACGCAACTGCTTCTTTTTTTTTTTTTTCCCTCCCTTTTTAAAATGAGGTATTTCTTCATTTACATTTCCAATGCTATCCCAAAAGTCCCCCATACCCTCCCCCCCCAACTTCCCTACCCACCCACTCCCACTTCTTGGCCCTGGCATTCACCTGTACTGGGGGCATATAAAGTTTGCAAGTCCAATGGGCCTCTCTTTCCAATGATGGCCGACTAGGCCATCTTCTGATACATATGCAGCTAGAGACACAAGCTCTGGGGGTACTGGTTAGTTCATATTGTTGTTCCACCTATAGGGTTGCAGACCCCTGTAGCTCCTTGGGTACTTTCTCTAGCTCCTCCATTGGGGGCCCTGTGATTCATCCAATAGCTGACTGTGAGCATCCACTCCTGTGTTTGCTAGGCCCCGGCATAGCCTCACAAGAGACAGCTATATCTGGGTCCTTTCAGCAAAATCTTGCTAGTGTATGCAATGGTGTCAGCGTTTGGAGGCTGATTATGGGATGGATCCCTGGATATGGCAGTCTCTAGATGCTTCTGTCTTTAACGCTTTTATCTTTGTTATCTGAGCACCATGCTAAGTTCCAATCACTGATAGTGAGGTGGGCTAGAAAGACATGGAAGTTGAAGAGGAGACGAAAAAGGAAAGAAACCGTTCACCCCGAGATTTTATGATGAAGATTTAAAATGTGGACACAACAGATACAGGCAAAAATTGCCTAGAGAGGAAAAAACTGTGTGTTTTCATAATGACATCTCAAACTAAGATGTTAAAAACAAATTTAAAAACAAAACATTAGCTCATGGCTACATACCCTGCAATCACAGCACACAGAGGCAGAGGCAGGCAATCTTCCCGAGTTTTAGGCCAGCGTGATCCTCATAGCAAGTTCTAAGCCAGTCAGGGCTACAGAGGAGAACCTGTGTCAAAAACAAAATGAAAATAATAAGGCAACAAAGAAACGGTTCTTATTTAGGGCAGAAATGTCTCTAATCTTGAATTTTCCCATATCAGCACTCTTTTCAACCCTAAATCTGAACAATATACTTCATAAAAGTCTTACAATATCATTTACAAATGGAAATGTATTAAGTAAATCAGTTAATATATCGTACTTAGTTTTTAAATGTTATTTAAATTTTAAGCTTTGTTTAATCTTTAAACCTTATTATAAATTATATCATTTGAGATATTTCTTTCTAAGTTATATTTAACTTAGAAAGCCACAAGATCATTTATATATGTATACATACACGTATGTGTGTGTGTGTATATATATGCACTGATATAGCTATATGCATTGAAGACACATCTAAATGAGACACCCTGTAGAAGCCCACACCTGAGTCTTGGGACTGTGTAGTATCTTTTTCCTATATAATTTTCTGCCCGCTGTGGTGGTGCATGCCTTTTAACCCAGCACTCAGAAGGCAGAGGCAGGTGATTTCCAGGTCAGCTTATGCTACAAAGTGAATTCTAAGACAGCAGGGCTGTTACATAGAAAACACGCCCCCCCCACTCCCCGTCTCAAAAAAAAAAAAAAAAAAAAGAAAGAGAGAAACAAAGGAAGGAAGGAAGAAAGAAAGAAACAGAAAGGAAAGAAGGAAGGAAGGAAGGAAGAAAGAAAGAAAGAAAGAAAGAAAGAAAGAGAGAGAAAGAGAGAGAAAGAAAGAAAACAAGGACAAACAAGAATGAAATGATAAAGACCACCAGGGAGGGAGGTCACAGGGTAAAGGTGACTGCCATGAGGTCTAACTTGAGCGCCTGGGACCACAGGTAGAAGGGGAGAAGGAGCTGCTTCAAATTGTCCTCTGACCTCCAGAGACACACAGTAGCATTCAACACCCACCTTCCTGCTTAAAGGAAATACACTGTAACAAAGATTGGAACAACTCCCAGAAACTGCTGGGCTGGAGAGATGGGTCAGTGGGTAAGTCATTTGCCATTTAGCCTTGAGGACCTGAGTCCGTACCTTAAGAACCCAGTTAACAGCCAAACAGTGTAACCGAAGTCTGCAGTCCCCGACTTCTACTGTGAGATGGCAGGCAGAGGCAGGATTGTCCCCAGAAGCCCCAGATTGCCACCAGACAGTGGCAAACAAGAGGGACCCCACAGAAGTGAGGGTGGGCACCCGATTCTCTAACTTCCACACATGGTATTCGTGGTACATGAGTGACTTACATATACCTCTCTCTCTCTCTCTCTCTCTCTCTCTCTCTCTCACACACACACACACACACACACACACACACACACCAAGATTTCGTCTATGAAGGAAACACATGACATTTGGTTTTCTGAGCTGGTCTTTGCTTAACATGGGGATTTCTAGTTCCATCCATTGTCCCACAAAGGACACGACTCATCCTTCTTCATATCCAAATTGGCATGCACTGTATTTCCTGTATACATTCCTTGTAGGTGGACATTTAGCCTGATTCTGACTCTTAGCTGTTGTGAATGGCATGACTAGTTTGCTTTCTGTTGCTGTGATAAGCACAATGACCCAAAGGATCCTGGGAGGGGAGGATTTACTTCATCTTACAGGTTGCAGTCCATGACAGAGTGAACCTAGGCAGGAACTAAAACGGAAGCCTTGGGGAAGTACTACTTCCTGCCTTGCTTCTCACAGAACCCAGGGCCACCTGCATAGGCATGGCACTATGCCCCATGGCCACAGATCAAAGGAGGCAAGTCTTCCACTGAGCTTCGTTCTTCCCAAGAGTGCTCATTACAAACACGGATGTACAAATATCTCTGTGATGTGGTGTGTGTGTGCTTGTGCATGTGTGTATGTGCATGCTAACTTGTGCACAATTATGTGATGTGGGTATTAGTGGGCATTAAGTGTCCTCATTACCTCTGGCTCCCTGCTCGTTCCTTTGAGGAAGGGTCTCAGCGCAGGAAGGATGTAGCTGGGTCACACAGCAGTACTATTTTTAGCCCTTTGAGGGGCCCCCAGACTGACCCCCACAGTGGCCGCAAAAGTTTATATTCCCACACACAGTGGATAAAGATCCTTTCCCCAAGGAACTGTTTTTGACAAACCCCGAGTCTTCAAGGACTGGTTTCCCAGGTCAAGAGTTACTCGAGGTTGGGGACAGCAGAGCCTTACTCCCTGTGACTCTTGACTGAGGACCCACCCCCTCTGCCGTTTCTGGACTGCCAGGGAAACCACAGAAGACTCAAGAACCTCAACAGGAAAACCATGTCTTAATATAACTGGGAACTTAATGTCCTTATAATTCAATGTCCATGACTTAAAGCCACTTTCCATGGCTGTTTGGAAGGAGTGCCTTATATGTGGGTTATACCATTATATCTTGCTCTATCTCTGTGAGTGTCCTGAGAGTCAGGTCTCTGTGGCCCATTTTGCAGAAGCAGAAGCTAAGAATAGATG
Organism: Mus musculus; assembly: GCF_000001635.26. Classification (NCBI taxonomy): domain Eukaryota; kingdom Metazoa; phylum Chordata; class Mammalia; order Rodentia; family Muridae; genus Mus; species Mus musculus. The sequence continues at coordinate 3,327,260 of NC_000074.6, read as the reverse complement.
AGGCAAGGCTCTGTAACACACTGTCTCCTGGAGGCTGCAGTGAGTAGACCCTCTTAGAGGCTGTCTTAGGGTTTCTACTGCTGTGAGGAAACACCGTGACCAAAAGCAACTTGGGAAGGAAAGGGTTTCTTTCAGCTTACACTTATACATTACACTCCATCCAAGGGGAGTGAGGGCAGGAACTCAGACAGGGTGGGAAATGGAAGCAGAATCTGATGCTCAGGCCACTGAGAGGCTCAACTTATAGGCTTGCTTGGCCTGCTTTCTTACAGCACCCATTTCTCCTGCCTAGGTGTTGTGACCTGAACATGTGGGAATAAAGATCTCAAAAGTCAAGGTGTCAAGGAGGAAGATGGAGGATGAGAAATAAAGAAGACAGATAGTGAACTGGCGAGATGGCTCAGTGGGTAAGAGCACTGTCTGCTCTTCCAAAGGTCCTGAGTTCAAATCCCAGCAACCACAGGGTGGCTCACAACCACCCGTAATGAGGTCTGACGCCCTCTTCTGGAGTGTCTGAAGTCAGGTACAGTGTATTATGTATAACAATAGATAAATCTTTGGGCCAGAGCGAGCAGAGGTCCTAAAATTCAATTTCCAACAACCACATGAAGGTTCACAACCATCTGTACAGCTACAGTGTACTCACATACAATAAATAAATAAATAAATAAATAAATCTTTAAAAAAAAAGACAGCTAGGATTAGAAGTCTTGGGCAAGTTGATGATTTGTTCCAAGCAAGTGTATTAATCAGAACAGCATCTTTTCTTCTGTTTGCAGGGGAGATTGGGCCGAGGTCAGTAGAAAGCTCAATTAAGCAATGTTGGCAAAGAAAACACAGGGTACCCCAGACACTGATGACCACAGGGTTATCTCCCCCTTCAGGGGAAAAAAGCCTCGTTCCTAGGAACTGAGCCCTTAAGCCCTTCCAGGCCAGGGGCTGCAGCCCCAGCCTGGCCTTGTCAAGTCTGCCCCAGTAAGAACACAGAACTAGGTTCCCTTTATCCTTTCATGAGAGCCTCTGAGAAAGCCTTGGGTCAGTCTGACTCTCAACAGAGTAGCACTGCCCACAGCTGGACCCTCCCACATCAATCATCAATCAACAAAACACATCCCAGGCTTGCCCACAGGCCAAACTGTGAGGATATCTTCCTCAGTTGAGGTTCCGTCTTCCCAAGTGACTTGCTCTTGTCAAGGTAACATAAAACTAGCTAGCACAGAGGCCTTCCTAGGTAAAAATGTATTGGTGGCACATGTCTTCACTTGGGAGGCAGAGGCAGGCTGGGATCTGTGAGTTTGAGGTCAGCCAGGGCTATATAGTGAGGACCTGTCACAAGTAAGCAAACACAGATGTATTAAGAGGGGCTGCAGATGTGGCTCAGTTCACAGGGTGTGTACCTGGCATGCACAAAGCTCAGGGTTCCATCCTCAGCACTGCATAAACTTGGTACAGTGGTGCACACCTGAAATTCCAGCACTCGAAGAAGGAGGCTGAAGGATCAGACATTCAAAGTCACCCTTAGCTATGTAGTGAATTTGTGGTTAGTCTGGGCTACATGAGACTTTGTCAAAAGGCAACGTTAATTGAGAGAGTCAGGCTCTCAACTTTCATTTTTCTCTGCTACTGCTGTGGACTTGTGAGAGCAGAGATGGAGACATGTTCTGTGCACCGCTGTCTTCTCTTTTTTTTCCCTTTCCCTCCCTCTCTTTCTTCCTTCCTCCCTCCCTCTTCCTCCCTTCTTCCGTCCTCTCCGTTCTCTCTCTCCCTCTTAATAGATGTTAGGGTTAACTAATGTCAGGATTCTCTAGAGGAACAGAACTGATAGAATGAATATATATGTATATCTACATATATTATATCCCTCTATATAATATCTATATCTATGTAGAGATAAATAGACAGACAGACAGATGGATGGATGGACGGACAGATAGATAGATCGATCAATAGGTAGATAGATAGATATAAATTAAATATATAAGGGGGACTTTTAGGGTGGTTTACAGGCCATGGTCCAGCTAATTTAACACTGGCTGTCTACCAATGGAAAGTCTAAGAATCCAATTGTGATGGTTTGTATATGCTTGGCGCAGGGAGTGGCACCATTAGGAGGTGTGGCCTTGTTGTAGGTGTGTCACTGTGGGAGTGGACTTTGAGACCCCCATCCTAGCTGCCTGAAGTCAGTATTCTGCTAGCAGCCTTCAGATGAAGATGTAGAACTCTCAGCTCCTCCTGCACCATGCCTGCCTGGATGCTGCCATACTCCTGCCTTGATGATAATGGGCTGAACCTCTGAACCTGTAAGCCAGCCCCAATTAAATGTTGTCCTTATGAGAGTTGCCTTGGTCATGGAGTCTGCTCACAGCAGTAAAACCCTAAGACACCAATTATTGTTCAGTCCATGATGTTTCATGTCTCAGGTGGTCTTCTGTAGACACTGGAATCCTGAAGGAGTTGACTCTAGTGCCATTGAAGGAATGGACTTGCCAGCAAGAACAAGGACATGCGGGCAAAGACAGAGGAAGCTTCATTCTTTCATGTTTTTTATATAGGCTGCCACCACAAGGTGAGGCCCAGATTTAAGGTAGGCCTTCCCACTTCAAAAGATTCAATCAAGAAAAAACCCTCACACATGTACCCAGCTTCTTGGGTTTTAGTTAATTCCAGAGTTAGCTAAGTTGCCAGCCAAGAATAGTCACCGATACTCTTCCCTTCACTCTTTGCAGTCTCTTACCTATCCTGTCTCCCTCTCTTACTCTTCTTCCTGTTCCTCTCCCCCTCAGATGAGTCATTGCTGTGTCACACAAATTGGCCTTCAGTTGTTGACTTCATCGATGTTATAGATAAGGATTGGTATTCAGAGAGCAATGACTGAAATTTTCTTGCATCCCAGGACAGAAAAAAATTACACAGTATGTCTGTGTGTATGTCTGTGTGTATCTCTGTGTGTGTGTTTGTGTGTCTGTGTGTGTCTCTGTGTCTCTCTCTGTGTGTGTCTGTGTGTCTGTGTCTGTGTGTGTCTCTGTGTCTCTCTCTGTGTGTGTCTATCTCTTTGTGTGCTAGAAAGAGAAATGGCCTCAGATAGCCTCAGATAATTAAGTAAGGGAATGGACTCCCCAGGATGGGAGGGGCCAGCCATCTGAGGGAAAAGTTGGGCTCAAAAATGCTGTGCCACCTCTTTGAGTTTTGGGTATTCTGGGCTTTTTAATTTTTTTCATTCCTTGTAGAAAGCCCAGGGGAGGACCTCAGTCTCTGTCTGCCCACTGGCTTCCTTCCTATAGTAATGTTGATGTTGCTGTCTGGGTCTCAGCTCTCCTGCTACAATGGTTAGAGTGTTTGGAGGTGCAGAAGTGCCTCACTGCTCAGCTCCTCATTCCATCATTCCTTACTAGGTCTCTCCCAATTTTAAAATTACACCTATCATCTATCTATCTATCTATCTATCTATCTATCTATCTATCTATCTATCTATCTATCTAGTGTGTGTGTCTGTGTATGTCTGTGTGTATGCCTGTGTGTGCATCTCTGTGTCTGTGTTTGTGTGTATATCTGTGTGTGTTTGTGTGTGTGTGTCTGTGTGTGTGTCTCCGTGTCTGTGTCTCTGTGTGTATGTCACTGTGTGTGGTGTGTATGTGTTTCTGTGTGTGTCTGTATGTGTGGTGTGTGTCTCTTGTGTGGGTATATTTGTGTGTGTGGTGTGTGTGCCTCTGTGTGTGTGTGTGTGTGTGTGTGTGTGTGTATGTATAAGTCAGAAGACAATATGGGAAAGTCGGTTCTCTCCTTCCACCTTGTGGAATACAAAAACTGTGAGAGCATGGGGCAATATCATTCAGGGCTGCAGTGTAGCTCAGTTGTATCATACTTGCTTAGCACACAGGGAACTGGGCCATTGATCCTTGGCAAGCCCCTCCACTCCCTCAAAAAAACCCAACAAATAAACAAAAGACAAAGAAGAAAGAAGTAAGCCAGGAAAAAAATGACAGTCAGGGTGACCCAAGACACAAACACTCAGCTGTCACTTCCAAAGGGAGAAGATAGAGTTGTTTAGTTTGGAGTCAGATATGTGTGACCCAGGAACATCGATTTAGGTCATTTCAAATACCACATGTCAATGAGATAGTAATTTCATTTACCTTTCACAGTGCAGATCAAAAATGGCCAATGCAGTAATGAATCAAGGTGCTTTTCAAATATGTTGATGGATACGTCAGGTAGGTGGGCTGGGAAGACATTTGCTATAGGCTTCAGATACTATCTGACAGTGCTTAACCCTTTGATTGGTGGAAAACTAGAGTCTCGATGAGTTAATACCTACCTAAAAGATTTTTATCTTGTTAGGTAGAATGCTAGGTATTGTTCAGAGTGGGTGTGGAGTGGCTCTTTAGTGGGCTAGAGGTAGCTCAAGACAAATTGTAATTAGGCTCTGGACCTGCAGTGTTTTGATTTCTCTATGTGATTGAAGTTGTAATGACTCAATCAACCTTTTCAAGCATAATTCCTTCCAGGGATTCTCAGTCATAGTGCCCCCTGTTGGTCAAGCATCATATTTTTTGTGTACACAAAGGTCACATACAATTTGCTAAGTATTATAATATGTCCACATAACTAGGAAGGTTCACCCCTAGGATCTGATGTGAGGTGAGGCCAGCAGTCTTTAGGAGAGGGGAACATCTGGGAAGGCCATTAAGAAAGAAACTCCTAGTCAGGCAGTGCTGGTGCATGCCTTTAATCCCAGCACTCAGGAAGTAGAGGCAGGCAGATCTCTGTGAGTTTGAGACCAGCCTGGTCTACAGATCACGTTCCAGGACAGCCAGGGCTACACAGAGAAATCCTGTCTTAAAAAAACAAAAGCAGACAAAACAAAACACCACCACCTGGTCACATAAAAACTTTTAGTCATTGTGACTTTTCTTTCTTTTTTTTTTTTAATTAGGTATTTTCCTCGTTTACATTTTCAATGCTATCCCAAAGGTCCCCCATACCCACCCCCCCAATCCCCTACCCACCCACTCCCCCTTTTTGGCCCTGGCTTTCCCCTGTACTGGGGCATACAAAGTTTGCAAGTCCAATGGGCCTCTCTTTGCAGTGATGGCCGACTAGGCCATCTTTTGATACATATGCAGCTAAAGACAAGAGCTCCGGGATACTGATTAGTTCATATTGTTGTTCCACCTATAGGGTTGCAGTTCCCTTTAGCTCCTTGGGTACTTTCTCTAGCTCCTCCATTAGGGGCCGTGTGACCCATCCAATAGCTGACTGTGATCATCCACTTCTGTGTTTGCTAGGCCCTGGCATAGTCTCACAAGAGAGAGCTATATCTGGGTCCTTTCAGCAAAATGTTGCTAGTGTATGCAATGGTGTCAGCATTTGGAAGCTGATTATGGGATGGATCCCTGCATATGGCAATCACTAGATGGTCCATCCTTTCGTCACAGCTCCAAATTTTGTTTTTTGGATTTTTTGGTTTTTTTCGAGACAGGGTTTCTCTGTATAGCCCTGGCTGTCCTGGAACTCACTTTGAAGACCAGGCTGGCCTCGAACTCAGAAATCCGCCTACCTTTGCCTCCCGAGTGCTGGGATTAAAGGCGTGTGCCACCACGCCCGGCTTCATTGTGACTTTTCTTGTCTTTTATACTCTCTATCTGATGTAGCATTTACATGTAACATGTAATAGGATTATTATGTCTAAAATTAAAATCATCAAGAACGTTGTCTGGTCTAATGGAGTGAAGATGACACATGGGGAAAACACGCATTTTAAAGAACCAAAATTTGCATATTTAAGAAAGCTAGATTGACCGTATGTTCTTCCTGTATTTATGGCTATTTGCATTCTATGAATCATCACATTCATATGTGAGCATTTAAAATACCTATTGTCTTTAAATTTTAACTTTTCTTTAAAACTCTCTTAGGTCTATGCTATGTTGTGTGAGAGTGTGTTGCGGCATGTAAGTCTCTGTATCACTTGTGTACCGTGCCTTCGGAAGCAGGAAGAGCATGCAGGGTTCTCCTGAGGCTGAAGTTACACAGTTTTTGGCCTTCCACGTGAGTACTGGGAACTGGATCTGGATCCTCGGCAAGAGCAGCCCGTGTTCTGAGAAACTGAGCCACCTCTGTGGTCCCCTGAATTTTAGTTCCTCTTTGGTCCAGTTTGGTCTTGTGGCCATAACATCCTGTGGACTGGCTAACTATAACTCTAGGAAAGACTGATGCTCATTCTTCAAAGTAGCATAGGTCTTACCTGTGGACACTGACAAGATCTGTCTTACCACACTGCTATTACGGAAGGTTCAGTTTGGAATCAGTGAATGTAAAACCATATTAAGGAAGAATTACACAACAATATCACATTGTAAAATACTTTCTTTTAAGAAAGAGTCTTATGTACCAAGTATCAACAACACTGATAGAAACAACAGTCCAGATCCATTAGAAATCAGAAGGTTATAGTCCTGGTAGGTGTAAAAATCTTGCTTTTTATGTTAATGGTTGGAAATAAAAATGGTGATGAAGAGATGACTCAGTGGTGAAGGGACTGCTGGTTCTCAGTGTCTACACGGTGGCTCAGCACCATCTGTAACTTCAGTTCTAGGAGATCCAACACTCTCTTTGTGCACGGACACATATGGGGCAAACACTCATTCACATAAAACAAAATTAAAAAAGAAGAGAAATGGAAGTGAGATTAATAGGAGGTGCTGCTGTAGTACTGTCTACTTCCCTTTTATTAGAAAAGTACAAATACGGAGGATATCTGTTTTGTTTTGTTTGTTTGTTTTGTATTGTTTTGTTTTGTTTTGTTTTGTTTTGTGTTTTTAAGACATGTTCTATCCATGTGAACTTATTATGTCCTTGGCTGGCCTGGAACTTACTATGTAGACTAGGCTGGCCACAAACTCATAGAGATCTAGCTACCTCTGCCTCCTAAGTGCTGGGATTAAAGGCCTGCACCACCACATCAAAATATAATAATTATTTAATTGACTTTTAGTTGTACTTTGGATACCTTGAATACTAATTTATTTAAGAAACATCATTACCTAAGATATGACATAAATGCTGCTGTTATTAAAAGACCAATTGCTGTGTCTAATCTATACAGTCAGAGTTGACGCAAAATCTTTGGGTATCTCTAGCTAGAGTAAATGGAGTTAAAGGTTATTTGTTCAACGTCTACGTATGCTATGGTACCTTTTACAATGTTTAATTTTTTGTGTACTCAGTAATATAATTGATTGGGCTATATCTTTTTTAAAATTGGAAAAAGTTTGTTTTTAGAGCAAAAGCTCTAAGAATTTGGATTTAAAATATAGTTATCTCCAAATGGAGTTTTCTTTGGAAGACTTAAAAATAAATTTTGGTCAGTTTAAAAACTAGAGTAAGAAAATCCAAATTATATTGAATAATGAGAAAAAAAAATTAAAACAAAGATAGTGAAAACACATGAATGTTTTAAACACAAAAACTATTTTTGAGTAAGGTAGAGGTTTAAAAACATATTTAATGAAAGGATGTAATATCCTCATTTACATCTTCATTAAAACAAAGACTACCATTATTCTTACAAATATGCCAAGTGAAATAGTATGTATCAATAATATAGAATTAAAAAAATCTAAGTGTAAAAGTATTTAAGCAACATAAACTATTCTTGCGCGCGCCGGACTCGACCAGCAAGAACGACGCTGCAACAGGATCCTTCTGCACACGTTTATTGGGAGAGCTTGATTGCAGAGGCGAAAAGACCTCAAGCCCAGAACTGGTGCTGCTTTTATAGGCCTAGGAGAGGCGTGTCTCATACCCGGATTGGTTATGCACTAAGCCTCATTTGCATGTTCCTCATCTGATTGGTTACTCTCTTAGTACCTTACAGAACCTCATTATCATACCTCATTTGCATGTCTCACATCTGATTGGTTACTCTCTTAGTACCTTACAGAACCTCATTATCATGTCTGGGCCAGGCAGTGTTTTTGCAGAAAACTTTACTGCATATGTACACATTGGTTGTTTGTCCAATCTTATGCGTGGTGGCCAGCAGTAGTCAGTGCCACTCAGCAACGGCACATGTGGCTTCCCACAAACTATGTAGACATATTCATTTAGCTGGGGCTGAAGACGTGACCAAGTGTTTCTGATGTCCACATGGAGCTGCTTCAGTGTGAAGTGAGATGGCAAACGTTTGACATAACTTAGTTCATGCAGCTCATCCCTGGGATTCTGCGGGCCACAGGTATCTGGATAAAGTGCCTTTTCTTCAGTCAGAACAGTCTTTTAGTGTGCTGTTCTTTTTTCTTAGCCTTTGAGGAACACTACTTTATAATTGTTTAGTAGAGGCACATATAGTTTGCATTTAATTTTTTATAGACTGTCAAGTATTTATTTTATGTGGAGATGATGGGAGTTTTCTAAAAGGAACACATCTTTTATTTATTTTTTTGAGATTTTATTTTTATTTTGTGAGTATGAGTGTTTGCTTGCGTGTATTAATTCTGTGTACCATGTGTTGGAGGGCACCCGAAGAGGAATACAGATGATCATGAGCCACCATGTGGATGCTGGGAATGGAATCTAGGTCTCAGGTAGAGTAACCAGTGCTGCTAACCACTGAGCAATCTCTCCAGGCCCCCAAAGGGGTAAATCTTAAAAGGAAGCCCAAGCTATAGTTTTGATAATTTTATCTTGATAATTTATTCGTGTTATTTGTTTATTGAATAGGCCTAATTCTATAGAAAGATTTAAAAGCTTGTTCATTGAAATGAGCTCCCCAGTTAGCATGTAACTTAGTAGAATTGCTCAAACAGGAATAACTTTCTAATCAGAACTTCTCCCATGGTGAAGGCAATGACTGACCGTCCAACAAGCAAAGACTTTACCCAAAGGGAAAACAAACAAGATATTTAAAAATAAAATCTAACCACAGGTTTTAAATGTAAAGAACAAGGCAAAGCTCTTGTCTTAAAGCCATTATTTTTTAAACACCACTTAAGAAAAACTCTATTGGAAACAGAATCAAACCTTAATGAAATCTCTATTGATTCTACTGAACAAGAGAAAGACCATCACCCAAATTCTTTGGTCCAACTAAGCAGGCTTTATATTCTGTCAGACAGGGCTATCTCCATAAAGTGGGGTCTCAGAAAACAAAACCGAACATAAAGAAGTGAGGCTTATATGGCACGCCCCTAAAAAAGCACCCCAAAATAGCAACAAGGGCTTTCCAAGGAACTTGGCAGAACATCTTATCATCAGGGTGGCAGTCAGGCAGGATACAGGGTGTGGAACGCGTCAACTTCTAGAAAATGGGTCAAGACTTGGTCAAATCCATGTTTCAAAGAAAACAGGAATGAACTTATTCTGACCTTTTGGCAAGATGGCTTCTAATATTAAAATGGAGTTAGGATTGATCTGTTGGAGTTGGTCTGGTGCTGCTCTGTATTCAAATGCTAAATACTATACTACAAGATTTGGCTGCCCTCGGATTGAGCGGAATACCAGCTTTTTTTTTTTTTTTTTTTTTTTTTTTTTTTTTGCAAACTCTGCTCCCCAAGTTAGTCAACAAAAGGCTAAAGTCTGTGATTGGGCAACAGAGAGAGGAAGGTAGGACTTCCTGGTGGTCGTTTATAGATTAAGTTAAAATAATTATTAGTTAAGAATTTAAGACATGCTGAAATTGTTTTTCTTCAAACAGAAACCACTGGCTTCTCGTAGGGTCTGAGACACCAGAAGCAGGGTGAAGTGTGACCTTTACTGGACTCCTCCTGAGTCACCTGTTTACTTTCGTCTTTTTTTTTAATTATTTTTTTTTATTAGGTACTTTCTTCATTCACATCTCCAGTGCTATCCCAAAAGTCCCCCATACCCTCCCCCCCAGTCCCCCACCCACCTACTCCCACTTCCCGGCCCTGGCGTTCCCCTTCACTGAGGCATATAAAGTCTGCACGACCAATGGGCCTCTCTTTCCACTGATGGCCGACCAGGCCATACTCTGATACATATGCAGCTAGAGACACAAGCTCCGGGGGGGTGGGGGGGGAAGGGGGCACTGGTTAGTTCATATTGTTGTTCCACCCATAGGGTTGCAGATCCACTCAGCTCCTTGGGTACTCTCTCTAGCTCCTCCATTGGGGGCCCTGTGATCCATCCAATAGCTGACTGTGAACATCCACTTCTGTGTTTGCCAGGCCCCAGCATAGTCTCACAAGAGACAGCTATATCAGGGTCCTTTCAGCAAAATCCCGCTAGTGTATGCAATGGTGTCAGCGTTTGAAGGCTGATTACGGGATGGATCCCCAGATATGGCAGTCTCTAGATGGTCCACCCCTTCGTTTCAGCTCCTGCACCTCCCTCCATGGGCATTCCGCTCCCAATTCTAAGAAGGGGCAAAGCGTCCACACCCTGGTCTTCGTTCCTCCTGAGTCAAGTATGTTAATTATTTAACAAGTATTTACCTAAAGTGCTCTATCTTTGTTTAAAACTAAACACAGCCAGTCAGGGTGGAACATACCTTTAATCCCAGCACTTGGGAGGCAGAGGAAGACAGATCTCTGTGAGTTAAAGGCCAGCCTGGTCTATGTAGTGAGTTCTGGGACATCCAGGGCCTTGTTGTAAGACCCTCACTCAAAGACAAAATCATTGAATAAATATACAAGCAAACAATTAAAAACAGAAATGAATAATTATTTCAAATGTGTTATGATATAATGCATTAAGATTATCTGTAAACGTTAAGATGATTTTTTTTTGTAAGCCTTGAAGCAGGTTTTAAAACTGACGATTAAAAATTACTTGTTATCATCTCTCACATAAACCCATCAAAGTTATGGACCTGGAAAACCTATTTGCTAATTGGTTCATTTATATTTAAGAGGCAACCATCAAAAGTATCCTTAAAGTCCTCCAAATGCTTCTATTTATACACATCCATGAACATCTCAGCCTTTGGAATAAAGCGATTTGCAGCACAGAGCAGAGCAATCCAACAGACAGCACCTGGAGCAGGAACGTGTATCTCTCAGTCAATCTCCTCAGGCAATAGAGACCATGTTGTCGAACCAGAATTGAGACAGAGATCAGGAAATCACATCACCAGAGCTTTTGCATAGCCTTGACTGTCCTGGAACTCACTATGTAGGCCAGGCTGGCTCATTGAGATTCTGTTTCTGTCTCTAAGAGCTGGTATTAAAGAGATGGGACACCATGCTAGCAAGACACATTTATTTTTAAAACCAAGATTTTGAATGATATGCTTATCTATCTATCTATCTATCTATCTATCTATCTATCTATCTATCTATCTATCTACCTATCTATCTATTTACATCCCAAACACTGCTTCCCCTCCTGGTCCCTCCCTCACAGTCCCTCCCTCCTCCCCCTTTCCATATTAGGTGCATCCTCTCCAGCTTAGGCCAGACAAGTCAGCTATGGAGACTGAGCTGTCTGCTGTGTGTGTGTGTCTTTCATTCTGGAATCCAGAACACTGGAGCAGGTAGTGAGGAACTTGTGTTGTTGCTGCCGCTGTCAGGGAGATTAAAGAAGAGGCTAGTTGTCTACCACAACAGAAAAGTAATTGTTTTAAATAGGTCTTAGCATATTTAGACTCATCAAGTTTATAAGGCAGTATCAGGCCTTTTAAAACATCATTAAAATACTCAGTTTGGAGGCTAGAGAGGTGATTCAGTGGTTAGGAGCACTTTTGCTCTTGCTGAGGACCCAGGCTTGATTCTCAGCACCCCCACATGGTGTCTCTCAACCACCTGTAACTCCAGTTCCAAGGGATTGGATGCCTTCTTCTGACTTCCATAGGCACCAGGTACACTCATAATACAAATACAAACATGTAGGCAAAGTACTTGTGCACATTAAGTAAATAGATAAATTTGTAAATCTGCAGGTGCATTTTAACTGGGCATGTCAAAAATAGTTTAGCACACAGTTAAAATGACTACAACTAGGTACAAGGTTATTCCTGTTTATGATTAAACCTCTGTTTCTCAAGTATTGGGCTATGCTCCTACAAAATCTTAATTACAAAAGGTTCTGTATTGAGGGCTCCAGGAACAACAACAACTATACTTTGTTTCAAAAGGTTATCATAACTGACTACCTGTTGTTATGGCTACCTTGTTACAACTATCTTGCAACCATGTCTCTGTTTCAGGAGGTCTTTCTGACTAACTTGATATGCTTAGGTTCTGTTTCCTTAACCTCTCCTATTTTACGCCCCCCCCCCCATTTGGAAACCCCTTTTCCCTGAGCTACAAAAACCTTGTCTTCCTCACATCGAAGGCCAGCCTCTCAAACATCCCCTTAGGAGGAAGCAACCCTTTCTTACAAATAAAAACACTTGCTTTAATTAATTTGGCCATGATGAATTGTGTCAGTGGTCTCTCGAATCTTTATGGTTAGCAGCATCTTTAAGAAGTAAAAATGGCTTTAGTAGCATGTTAGAGTAAAAGGGTGTAGTTTGTCATGCAGATTCAAGAGCATATCTTTTTCATTTTTTAAAAAATCATATTCATTTATTTACTTAACTTTTATTGGTGTTTTGCCTGCAGGTATGTCTCTATGAGGGTAATAAGAACTTAGAGCTACAGACAGTTGTGAGGGCCATGTGGGTAGGTGCTGGGAATCGAACCCATGACTTCTGGAAGAACAGTCAGTGCTCCTAACTGTTGAGCCATCTCTCAAGCTCCGTCTCTTTCTCCTTTTAAAGGTAGTTGCTGAGGGGGAGATGCTTTTACTGATAGGAATAGACCTAAGCTTGTGCTTGTCTCTAAAAGAAAAAGGAAAGAAATGATAAAAAGTATAGTTTTTTTTTTTTTTTGATCAGACATCTTCTACTGACCAAGTGTCAATCTGAAATATAGTCCCCTTCCTGAATCTGGCAATGGTGGCCTGTCTTTTTATCTTGGATCAGGCAACCCATACTTATCTCTCATAGCCACTTACTCATTACCAATGCTCAAGTGGCCACTGTATTTCTCTAGGCAATTCCTAGAAACCCTGGACTAGAAATGCTTCTGTCTAGAGTAAAGTTCAAAGACTCTAATACACGCGACAGCTGTTTTACCTAACCTCCCATAAAGTGAGAAAATGCAGATTTCTCTTATTTCTAACTTAAAAGTTTTTAGAGTTCAGTTCCTTCTCAGAACACCGTACAGGAAGCTGACAGAGTGCCCTCTGGCTTAGTTGTTGTCTCAGCAAAGGCCAGCTTTACAGACTGTAGAGGAGCCATGTGGGAAGGCAGGAAGTAGAGGGTGTTGGGAGAAGAGGAAACAAAGTTGTGCTGTGTTGGGGAAGTCATTCTCTGGGTCTCAGAAGCTCTCTTGGAGGCAAGAAACTGCCACACACTGTTCAATCTGACCCAGGGATTTTATACTTCACATCCTAATTAAAGCAAGTTGCCCAGCCATTATTTTTTGTTTTCTTCCTGTATGGGTTCTGGTATACCTTTTTTTTTTTTCCTTCCACAAAGGAGATACTTGCCAAATTATTTTTCCTTTGTTAGTGTGATCAGAATAGCACCAAAACAATAGGTTTTATCTGCTGATGAAATTAGCCAATTCAAGCCAAATTGAAAGTATGAAGGCAGGTTTACTGGGGGCAGCTCTCAGGCAGATTCACTGATAATAAGGAACCAGGCACCAGGCTAGGGAAATTGCCTTGCAAGTAGGAAGATCTGAGTAGTGGGAGTGGGCGGGGAAGAGAGAGAGAGAGAGAGAGAGAGAGAGAGAGAGAGAGAGAGAGAGAGAGAGAGACAGAGAGAGAGACAGAGAGAGAGACAGAGAGAGAGACAGAGAGAGAGACAGAGAGACAGAGAGAGAGACAGAGAGAGACAGAAAGACAGAGAGATAGACAGAGATAGACAGAGAGAGACAGAGAGACCTGGAGGCAGAGAGAACAAATGAGGCAACTGGTAATGACAGTGAAAATGTGCTGCTAAGTCACAGAAAGGCAGGCTGGAGGAGTGACAAATTCACAACATCTCTAGCCCAGTATTATAGGTTTGTACCCCTTAAGGAAATAGGGAGCCTTGGGAGGATTTTTGAGGAGAGATGCCAAAGTTGGAGTTTTATATTCGAAAGCTTCCTCTGGCTGGGCATGAGGAGAATGGAAAGAAAGATAGTGGGCTCCTGGATGCTGGGATGCTGGTGTGCTGGGATGCTAGGATGGCTGGGATGCTGGGATGTTGGGATGTGGGGATGCTGGAATGCTAGGGTGTTGAGATGCTGGGATGCTAGGATGGCTGGGATGCAGGGATGCTAGGATGCTGAGGAGGTGACACAGTAACTGTCCTGGCAGGAGAGAAGGTATTTTAAAGAGAGATGCTGACACTATCTAACTATTGGAACACAGACCCAGAGAAGTACAGTTTTGTCAGGAATCCTACACTGAGGAAAGAATGATGCAGCCTTTTAGAGCCAGAGGGGAGCTGGCTTGACAAGGAGAGACTCAGATGCTTCGGGGGAATCTTTTTTTCTTATTATTTGTGTGCTTATGGCCAAGGGTGGTGGTCAGAGACAGTTTGTGGAGTTGGTTCTTTCCGTCTACCTTTCTGTGGGTTCTGGGAGATGTGTGCAGGTCACCAGGCCATTGCTGCAAGCACCTTTACCCATTAAGTCGTCTCCCCAACCCAGATTACACTGATTTCTGATAACTTCTTAAACCTTTCAATAGACTAGAGCCTAGACAATGGAGGGTTAGCGATGGACCATGCCCTCTTTGTTTCTCTTCCCAATGTGATCTTATTGACTAACTCTCCTTTCTCTACAGTTCCCTCTTTGCTTCTCCTCTGTGTGCATATGTGGGGGGTGGGGAACTGGAAGATAACTTCCAGAGTCATCCTCACCCTCAGGAAGGTTGTTCATCTCCTTTGAGACAAGTTGTCATGGTGGGGCTCACCTGCCAGGCTATGCTGGCAGGCACCAGCAGGCCTAGGAATCCTCCTGCCTCTGCATTCCCAGCCTTAGGAGTACAGTTGTACACCCATGGCATTTTTATGTGGTTTCTGGTGATCAAACTCAGGTATGACTTTATGACTATGCCGTCTTTCCATCCCTTGCTTATCTCTTTAGTTGGAGTCCTGGGTATGAGTAGCTGAGATAATCATCCTTTGTGGATTGCCAGAGCCCAGGCTTATGTCATAAAAGCTCCAGCAATGGTATTTCTGTCATGTAGGGGACAGGGCAGTGTTCTAGATGTAATAAGGAGAAAAGAGGGCAGAACGCTCAGATACTTATCAGCAGTGAGAGCCTGGAGATATTGCTCCATTGGGGTAGTGCTTACCTAGCATGCACAAGGCCCCGGGGTTATGCATGAAGCACTGAAGAAACTGGACGTGAGGTGCACATCTGCTCTCAGGAGGGGAAGGCAGAAGGATCAGAAATTCAAGGCCAGCCTTGACTATATAAGGCAGTGCAAGCCAGATTTTGTGTGTCTGAGGTAGGAAGAGTAAGGATGTGATACCTGGCTCACTGCCTGGTTACCCAAGGTCATAGCCAAGGGGAGGGGTGTGATATTTCCTAAGGTCATCAGTTTGGACCCATTGGCCTCAATTCCCACCGTCCTCTGAGGGTAACTCCTCTACCCACTTCCTGACATTTTCGTTTCCTGAACCTAGAATTTCCCAGTCACTTCTCTGGTCTTTCTGGAAAGGTCTCTGTAGGTCTCCGTCCCAGTTAGCTCCCAAGGATGACCTGCATTGACGGCCTTCCTTTTCCTCTGTATGTTCCAGGGACTCTGGAAACTCTGAAGGAAGGGCATGGTGTTCAGGGACATGCCAGGTCACTGATGTGAAGGTTTCTCTTGCAAGGTTCTCACGGACTCAGTATCCAGCCATCTGCCTGCAAGAGTGAGCTCTCAAAGTCCAGGACTGTACTAGGGGCCTGGATATCTTAGTGACCTGGACACATGTGTGGGTATCACCTGGAAGCACATGTGGCTTTTCTGGAATGTTGTCTCTGATCAGAAGTACCCCTTCAGGTGTCTCTGTTTTTCTGCTAGTCTCTAAGCCTTTCTCTACTTTTATTTTTATGTATTGTCTTTATTTTTTTTCCATTTAGGGAAATCATTTTATTTTTTCACACTTGAGTTATGTATTAGCAAAATTCTCTAGGGGAACAGAGTGGATGGAATGCATATATGTTAAAAGTGAATTAGATTGGCTGACATGGTACAGACCTTAATGTTGGAAAAGCTGAGAACTCAGTTGTTCAGCCTAGAAGCTTCTCTCAGGCTGAAGGCCCAGAAGATGCCAAGAGAATGCCGGTCTTCAGGTCTTCAGCCTACATTGGAAGAAGTTGGGTTCTGCTGTCAGGAAGGAACACAAGTGAATTTGCCAGTGAGGGTTGAAGGGGATCTGATAAGAGCAAAGCTTGGGGCTCAATATGAACCTTAGGAGGCTGACAACCACCTGTAACCAGTTGCAAGGGATCTGATGACCCATTCTGGCCTCTGTGGACACCGACACACACACAGTTCACATCCTCAAACACAGACACATATAAACAAAATAAAATAAATCTTTTTAAAAAGATAACAATAAATATTAAAAATAGAGAACACTGCCCTTACCTTGATTCCCTGAAGCTTCAAGTATGTCTCCTGATAAAGCTAAAGGGTCTTGAAAGATATGCTTTAGAATCTTGGAATAGGACTGGAGAGATGGCTCAGTGGTTAAGAGCACTGACTGCTCTTCCAGAGGTCCTGAGTTCAATTCCCAGCAACAACATGGTGGCTCACAACCATCTGTTATGGGATCTGATGCCCTCTTCTGGTGTGTCTGAAGACAGTGACAGTGTACTCACATACATTAAATAAGTAAATAAATAAATCTTAAAAAAAAACTCAGATTAGGGTGTGTTCAGGAACACCCAAGGCTGCGAAGGTGCTATGAGGAGGGAGGAGGAACAAGGTCAAGCTCAGTTAGCTGGAGATAATATGGTTAGGGCAGGGGTGGGATTAGAGTTTGAAGATGTTAGGCTGTTTGGTCATGGGCATGGGAGTACAGGGCCAACACTCAAAAGTATAGATAGAGACAAACCCAGAGACATGGATCCAGACAAGCAGCTACCAGAAAGCTATGAACCTGGGTGTCCAGAGAGGTCTAGGGTAGATGTGGTTATCTCTAGTTTACAGAACTGTGCCCTGTTACCTATAGTTGTAAATACCCATCTGTACATCTATCATCCATCCATCTACCCATTTATCCATCTATCTATCTATCTATCTATCTATCTATCTATCTATCTATGGGCCAAGATGACGATCTGGCCCATTGCCAGGCCCCGTGAACCCCACATGTTTGCTGTCTTGCCTGAGCATGCACAGTGAGGCTGAATGCGTGGGCTGCCTGCTAGGCTGGACTGTTCCTCATGATCCGGACCTGTCAGCCTATCTGTGACCGACCTGATCTCGTGCCTGGAGTGTGTGTGAATTCTGATTGAATGAGGTGATGTGGAGCGAGATGAGGTCAGTGCGAGATAGGAGGGTTGTTGTTGCCCTTGTCGTGTGTGGAGAGAGCTGTAAGAGAGAAAGCTGCAAGAAGGACAGGGGAAGAAGAAGCTGCGGGGGAAGAGAGCTGTAGGGGGAAAAGCCACAAGTAAAGAAGTTGCTGCGTGAACCCGCCTTGGTGTCCATGTCGTTCTTGTCTCCGCAGGAGGCAAAAACAGTGACAAGTGGTGGCCCATATGGGGAACTCATGGCATTGGTCGGCAATGGTTAGGAAAGAAAGTACAGGCCTAAGGAAATTTTGGTAAGCAGTGGTAAGGAAATTTTAGTAAGCAGTGGTAAGGAAATTTAGCTAAGTGGCCAGTTTAGAACCTCTTTAGTTAAACTGTAAGAGTCTGTGACTACCTCTAAATTCTGTGTTTTTATCTAAACAATACTGAGAACATACCACTGCTGAAAGCCTTTTTTATTTGGAATTTTAACTTACAAAAATTATTCTACTCTGTCAGAGGCACATGTCAACATTTATTGTAGTTATCTTAAATGTTCCCTGTTAATTCATTTTCTCTTAAGTTTTTTTGTTGTGTTTAGTTCTGTTTGATACAGTGTTTAACCACATAGGTAAATATTTATTGACTATTTAGTCGGTGAGATGTCTGTAAAGATGTATAAGATTCTTCCTGTTCTCAAAAAAATGTAAAGATGATGTAATGAAAGTTTCATTTTTGAGAACCCAGATCCCCCCCCCAAAGTCTCTGTACTGATCCCTTTCTGTCTTATCTTCTGAGCTTTGTGCTTTGCATTTACATAAGTATTAAGTATTCTACTTCGCTGCAGTGTATCCCACTTCTTAAGTATTTTATGAAGACTTTTTGTTAGAGCTTCTCTTAAAATCAGTACAGTGAATGATAGTCCCTGTGTGGTGGTCCCTGTGCTCACATAGGTGCATACACACAGGAGAGAGAGGATCTGGTCTTTTGTTACAACATACAATGTGCCCATGCAGCAGGTGCTTCAAGTTGTCTTTATTAAAATCATTTTAAGTGATTGTCTCTGTTCATGAAGGAGAAAATCAGATAGGTTCCCCGGGAAAAAAGGGACGAAGCATTAAGGTTCTCAGGAATAGAGACGAAGGGAATTTCAGCAACATGGGTTCAACTGTGACTAAAATGAAAGTAAAAATGTTAGCCATCTGGAACTTGGTCAGGGCGTGCTTGAGGGACTCCAGTGGAAAGTACAATGCTGAAATAGAGGAAGGAGCGGCGGCGCTTGAGGAGGCTAAGGAGATTGCTTCTCAGGCTAGCCACCGAAAACCTAAACAGCTTAGGCAACAAGCCAAAGATAAAAAGGAGAAGAAGGAATCTAGCTCTGAAGGGTCTACTAGTGGCAGCGACGGGACTGATAGCACAGTGATGTCTGTAGTCATCACTGGAGTTTGAGGTGTGGTAGGCGGCCTGAACCATCAGACCCTCCGTTGCCTTCTCCTCCCCCCTATAAAGATGAGGGAGACAAAAGGGGAAAGTGTAGTCTTCATGCAGAAGTCTGGAAAAATGTGCCCGCCATTGTGGGAGCCTTCCCAGTATTTCAGGACCAACAGGGGCAACGGTATCATGAACCCCTGGAGTGGAAGGTTGTACAAAGATTGAAGGAGTCAGTTTTGGCTTATGGGGTCCAGGCTGTCTTTATAAAATCTTGAACACGTGTTTAAACTCTGATAAAGGCAGTAAGAGTTAAGGTTAGGTACTTTTTGAGCAATTTCCTCAAAGATAAAACATTGCAACCTGCAGGAAAGCTCCTGAAGACTCAGTAGTAGAAACTTGAGCCATTAAAGGAGAATGTTTTAAGTGAAAGAAAAAGAGAAAAGATGGTCTTATTTAGAGGATGGGAGGACTAGCCAATAGTATTAGAAGGAAACCAACACTATGAAAGGGACCATTGTTTTGTGTAAGATAAAAACACTTAAAGTTCTTAGGTATGCATATGTATGCTCTATGTAAATATGTTACAAATTTATGCCTATAAAATCTGTATTTCAGTAAGCATTGAAAAGATATGGAAAAGACATTTAGTGAACAGGCAGGGAACAGAAGGCAGTGTGGTATAGGGGTATAGAACAGAATATAGCCAAGTTTGAATAAAAGGTTTTTCTTTATGTACTTCTGTGTTTTGAAAGTAATAAGGTGTTCACAAAAATAAGATCATGGTTTCCTCCCCCAGAGGGGTGTCTGCCATTTCCCCTGGAGATAGAATTGCTCAAATTTTGCTTTTGCCTAGTCACCATGCTAGCTTCCCTTCAAGGGGACTGAAAAGAGGAAATCAGGACTTTGGCTCCATTGGAATACAAATTCGAAAGCTGGTATCCTTATGGTTAACCAAAGAGTGGATTGGTTGCAGGAACAGATGAATATTTTGGAGCAGTTAGTATTTGCTTCCTGCATTACTCATATGGCAGGAATGTGTGTAACCTTTGTTCAGTATCAGAATTTTTCCAGAGCTGCAAATCTGTCACGTGCAATTGGTGTGATGTTGCTAGGAAATTGGAGTCATGATCTCAACACAAAGATGAAGGAATTGCGAGCATCGATTGTTGCCGTGAACAACACCCGTGTTTGCACTGCAAAGCAATGGATGGAGACCATCCAGGGAACTGTGGGATTCTTAAAAAATTGGGGAGGGATGGCCTTTTGAGTGCTCCTGCTGACTGTTGTGTGTGGAGGAATGCTTTGGTGGATGGCACGTATGCGAAGGCAGCACAGGGCTGATAAATGAGCCTTAGTGCAGGCTATGGCAGCCTTGGAAGCAGGAACATCCCCCCAATGTTGGCTCAACATGCTGGATCAGTAATCAATGACGGGTAAGACCCTCACATGCACATACCAACCTAAGACAGGATGGCAAAAGTGAGTTTGTCACTCCCATGACAGGTAAGGATGTGGCACGGATGGGGGCAACCTAAGACAGATGCTGATCCCAGAGCTACTAATAAAACAAAAAGGGGGAGATGCAGGAAGCAGGTGCAGCCACATGGGCCAAGATGGCACTCTGGCCCATTGCCAGGCCCCGTGAACCCCACATGTTTGCTGCCTTGCCTGAGCATGTGCAGTGAGGCTGCATGCGTGGGCTGCCTGCCAGGCTGGACTGTTCCTCGTGATTCAGACCTGTCAGCCTATCTGTGACCGACCTGAGCTCGTGCCTGGAGCATGTGTGATTTCTGATTGAATGAGGTGGTGTGGAGCGAGATGAGGTCAGCACAAGATAGCAGGGTTGTTGTTGTCCTTGTCATGTGTGGAGAGAGCTTTAAGAGAGAAAGCTGCAAGAAGGACAGGGGAAGAAGAAGTTGTGGGGGAAGAGAGTTGTAGGGGGAAAGCCACAAGTAAAGAAGTTGCTGCATGAACCCGCCTTGGTGTCCGTGTAGTTCTTGTCTCCGCTGGAGTGGAAACTGTGGCAATCTATCATTTTCTACTAAATTGTCCATCAATTTAATCTGTTTATCCATCCATCTCATCTCTTTATCTAATTTATCTCCCCAGCCCTTAAGGTATTTTGATTGACTTTCTTTCTCCTCTCTGTCTCACTTCAACCTCCCTCCCTTCCTTTCTCCCTTCCTTTCTCTCTTACTTCCTTTCCTTACTCCTTCCTTCCTTCCTTCCTTCCTTCCTTCCTTCCTCCATCCTTCTCCCTCTCCCTCTCCCTCTCCCTCTCCCTCTCCTTCCTTTCTTCCTTCCTTCCTTCCTTCCTTCCTTCTTTCTCTCTTTTGTCTTTTTCTTTTTGTCTTTGGTTGCTTCTTTCCCAATCATGGCTATTGTGTAAGACAGAGTCAGTTGTTATGTGGTGCCTGGGCTGGGGCTGAGGGTTTTGGGAGAATACAAAAACAGTGCTGAAGTCCAGCTGCTTTCCTGACAGGAGGGTGTGGGTGGCCCAGGACTGTGTCAGGGGATCTGAGGAAAATGACTCCAAGCCCATTGTTTCCACAAGCACGACTTTCCTGATCCAGACTGGGGAGTATTCCAGCAGGTGCTTGTACCATGCCTGTACATCCAAGTGACTTCCCAAGTTCACTCTTCCAGGAGGCTGTGCTGACTTCCACGGTTCAGAAACCAGTCTCAACGACTGTCACATTTACCAAGTATGTCTTTGTGCCATCTCTGGAACTTAGCTGTTATAAATGGCAATTGTGTGTTTCTCTTCACAAACAGGACCCCCTACAATTCGGCCACGTGCAGGTTGGACTATGGCTGCAGACTGTTCCTCTAGGACCCTTACATGTACTGACTCATCTGTTCACTGCTCTCTGCTTTCTGTCTCCACATCTTCATGGATGAATGAACCTTTCTAGTTCTCCAGGTCTTGAGTCAAAAGTTATTTCTGACAAGGTGTGTCATTCCTCCTGCAAGAGGTTTCCCACCCATTGTCACCTTGTTAAATTCTACTTTCTTTATCTTGTTTTGAGACTTTTGGTGATGGTTCATTATTAGTGAGACCTCCTCCTTATTCTTCTCCTCCATTCTTCTGCCCCTTCTTCTGGCTTCATTTCTTTTTTTTTTCTTAAAATTTTTACTAGATATTTTCTTTATTTGCATTTCAAATGCTATCCTGAAAGTCCCCTATACCCTCCCCCTGCCCTGTTCCCCTACGCACTCACTCTTACTTTTTGGCCCTGTCATTCCCCTGTACTGGGACATCTGATCTTCACAAGACCAAGGGGCCTCTCTTCACAATGATGGCCGACTAGGCCATCTTCTGCTACATATGCAGCTAGAGACATGAGCTCTGGGGGTACTGGTTAGTTTATATTGTTGCTCCTCCTATAGGGCTGCAGACCCCTTCAGCTCCTTGGGAACTTTCTCTAGCTCCTCCATTGGGGGCCCTGTGTTTCATCTTATAGATGACTGTGCCTGCTCCATTTTTTATCTCTTTCATCTTTTCCTCCTCTTTTCCTCCCCTTTCCCTCCATCCATCGCCTGCTCCTTCTCTTCCTCATCTCTCCATCTCCTTCTGTATCTTCTCCTCCTTTTCCCCTTCTATCTCCTCCTGTTTGATCAGCCCCTCTTCCATGTCCTCCTCTGCACCACCTCTCCGTCCTTTCCTCCTTCCTCCTTCTTCCTTCTTCATCTCCTTCCTATTTCCTCCTCCACTTCTTCCTCTTGCTCCATCTCCTTCCCCATCTGATCCTCTTTCTTTGATGTTCAGAACAGCTCTAGTTACAAAACTTAAAAGATGAAGACAACCTAACTGATAGACACCATGTACTTAAGTATGTGTGACAGAATATCATTCAGCCTTAAGAAGGACGGCAGCTCTGACACCTGCTTTGGAATGGTTGAACTTTGAAGACAAAGTGCTCAGTAACAGTGTTTCCATAAAAGAATACACATCACATGATTTCACACACAGAAGATCCCCAAGTCACCAGGACCACAGAAGCAGAATGTGGAATGCTGGGAGCAGGAATGGGAGAGAGATGAGCAGCTAGTGCTGAATGGACATAGAGCTTCAGTTTAGGAAGGTGAGAGTGTTATGGAGGTAGGGGGTGTTGGTGGCCGGATGACTCTGTGAATATGTCTAATGCCATGGAGTCATAAGTGTTTAAGTAGTAAATGTTAATTTGAAAGCCTTGTGCTTTTCTCTTGACAATTTAAATACATGTCTACATTCATATGTATACAATGCGACTTGATGAAACCCACCATGTTTTCCTTCTCCCAGGGCCTCCCATCATGTCTGTTAGCGTTCTGTCTAAACTCCTCCCTACAGTTACCTGGCAATAGCCAGGTAGGCCTGACCCACTCACTATAAAAGGGGCTGCTTGCCCCCCTCCTCTCTTTCTTGCCTCTCTCTCTTGCCTCTCTCTCTTGCCTCTTGGTCTCTTGCTCCCTCTCCATTGCCCCTTCCACATGCTCAGGGCCATGGCCTGCCTCTACATCTCTACTCTCTTCCTCTCTCTCTGCCTTTCTCTGCCACTACTACTCTCTTAACTCCCCTCCCTATGCCATGAATAAACTCTATTCTATACTATACCATCATCGTGTGGCTGGTCCCTCAGGGGGCCTTGGCATGGGCCCGCTGAGACATTCCCTTTACCCATACCTCATGTCCTTCCCCCTTTGA
Source organism: Mus musculus (assembly GCF_000001635.26). Classification (NCBI taxonomy): domain Eukaryota; kingdom Metazoa; phylum Chordata; class Mammalia; order Rodentia; family Muridae; genus Mus; species Mus musculus. The sequence goes on along the minus strand of NC_000074.6, from coordinate 3,303,695 downwards.
GTACTCTCACTTGGTAACCTAATCCAATTAGTGCTTCCTAATTGTTGGATGATCTTGTTGCTCTGGTGAGCTCATGAGTGCAGTGCCATATCACTTCCAGAAGATAACATGTCACAGTACTCTTCCTCATCCACTGGCTCTTAATGTGCATTCTGCCCCCTTCTTTTGCAACATTCTCTGAGCCTTTGTGGGGTTGATACAGATGTCCCATTTATGGTAGGCCACTGAACAGTCACAGTATCACACTTATAACTCTGACTCCGTTATGACTCTCTGCATTTACTGTTGCCCACCACAGAGAGAAGATTCTCTGGGCAGTGTTGAGGGTAAAGAGCATGTCCTACTAGAATCCGAAGAGGTCTAGATTAAAGAGGCATTCTGGCCCAGGTTCCAGAGCCTCTGTGCTTCAGGAAGCTTCTTTGTTTTACTGATTTCATGCAGACCTCACTTTCTACCCCCTACCTAAGTCTGTTAAGATTGGACAGTTTAGCCACACCAGGGAAACAGGTTGAAATTAACTGTTTATGTGTCTGCTGAGGCTTGAAACACCTGCTATAGACTCACTTGTTTGAACACACTCTTTCCAGTAGTGGTGCTGTTCGGGAAGGTTATGGAACTTTTTTGATGTTTTAAATTTGGGAGACATGATGAAAAGTATCAGCTCAGGACCCCCAAGACCAAATTCTTGGCACAAAGGAGATTTATTTGCCCTAGGGGTACAAAGGGCAGGGAATAAGGAACAAAGACAGGGGCTGGAGAGATGGCTCAGTGGTTAAGAGCATTGATTGATCTTCCATAAGTCCTGAGTTCAGTTCCCAGCAACCACATGGTGGCTTACAACCATCTGCAATGCAATCTGATGCTCTCTTCTGGTGTGTCTTCAGACACACCAGAAGACAGTGATAAGTGTACTCACATACATAAAATAAATAAATAAATAAATAAATAAATAAATAAATCTTTAAAAAAAGTCAGGAGATAGAGGAAGAAGGGGGAAGGGAACAAAGGAGATTCGAAGAAGTATTTGTCCCATAGGACAAAGGACTGGCTCAAGATAGAGAGGAGAAAGACATGACTGGTAGGAAAAAAGCAGTTTATAAAGGTACAAGGGAAACCCTCTGTTAGGATGAGATGTTTAATTTTAATTGAGCATGTTAATTCGGTGAGCCAAAGGGGGCTGGTCCTTGATAGTCAGCCTCAGTAGGAGGAATTGGCCAAATAAGGGAATAGATCTTGGTGGTTAACATTAGAAAGTAGCAAGGCAGAGGGAATTTGGAAGAAGGGCAAGGTTTGCCAGAGCCACCTTTGTCACGCTCCAGCTGGCCAGAGTCTCTTCACATGTCACATAACTCTTTACGAATCCCAGATGGAGAACACAAAATAGGCCAAAGCAACCATTCTACTTAAGTCCAACTTGGTGAGCTAATGCATTTCTTTGGGGTTGCTTCTAGGAATATGGGCTAGGGATTATTGAGGGATGACTCAAAGAAAGCTGCACCAGCACAAAGCTCATTCTAGCATGGGGGACAGCACCCAAAAGCTGTGCATATGAAAACAGTGGCTCTGGAGCTCACTGCAGGACTTGTGGCAGCCCAGCCGTCTGAGAGTTTCCCCAGAAGTAGCTGGGCTGGACCCTAGGGAGGGCCTTGGTTAATCTTGTGAGTTTCATCTTCTCAGACAGGTAAAGTTTGTTTAGTTTGTTAGTAAGTCTGGGGACCCTCCTCCTCTCTTCTTCCTAGAGAGATATTTTAGTTTGGAGGAAACTTTGTACAATAGGAGCCTGCAGGAGGTGGAGCCTCACTGGAGGAAGTAGTTCCCTGGGAGTGGGCATCACAGCTTTATAACCAGTCCCACTTCCTACCTGCCCACATCTCTTCCTGACTGTGCCTCTTCCTTCCACCACCAACCCATTTCTTCTTGCTGCTATATCTTCTCGGGCACCATAGTATATCCTTTTAGAACTGCAAATCGAAGAACAGGCCCATCTCCCTTGAGTTGCCTTTGTCAGAATGGTTTTTTTCCTTCTACAACAGCAGGAAAGGAAACAAAGACAAGACTGATGTGAATGCATGAAGACAGCCCTGATGAAAGATTGCAACAGATTCTGTTGAGATGTGGTCTGTTGCTATGTAATGTTAAATTCTTTAGTCTAAGGTCTAGTTGCCGCAAGATGAGCTAATTATCAGCGAATATACCAGCTTTTGTTGTGTAAACCTTGCTCCTTAATTTAAAACTATTGGCTGAATAAAAATGGCTACACCCAGCTCCAGGAGGGAGTAGAGGTAGGCAGGTAGAGAGGAGAGAAGGACACAGAAAAGAGAGTGGAGGAAGCCACCATGAGGAAAGATGGACCATGAAGTACAAAGCCAGGAGAAATAGCAAGTATTTGGGGTACACCACTGGGGGAGAAGCCAGTACAGCAGTTAGAAAAGTAGATTAGGGATGACCTCCCAGTAACTGTCAAAGCCAAATAAAATAACCACAGTCTGAGTCTCATCCATTTGTAATGAGATGGGAATAAGTTTAAACTGGATAAGTACAAAATTCACCCTGCAAGTAGAAAGTGTTTCACAGCAGCCTCACTCCTGGCCTTTCACTTTGATGAAAATAAAGCTGTCCTTAGTGAGAATATGTTTGAACACCAGCCCTATGGTAACACAATAATCCATGTAAACAAGATGGCTAGTGCTTAATGGACTTAATGTGCAGACACAGGTTGTGTTGTGGAATTCGCTTAAATCCAACATAACTCCAACACCAGGTCAATGCAGATGGTAAGAATGTATTGTGATCAAGCCACTACTGATCAATCAGGCCTACAGAACAGACTCGGGATCTGAACTGCAACCCTGAAGAGACATTGTACAGCACATTAAAAGGATAAAACTATAAAGTGAGAGTGAGCTGGGTGGAATGTAGCATTGTCCAATCATATTTACAAAGATGACCACAGGGGAGGGATGGACTGTAGCATTGTCCAATCATATTTGCAAAGATGACCACGGGGGCTGGTTTAGAGGTTAAGAGCAGGTCCCTTAGGATTCCAGGAGCACCAGGTTCCCTTAAAAGTGGAGCTAGAATTATAGGTGGTTGTGAGTTGCTTGGCTTGGGTATTGGGAACAGATCTTGGGTCTTCTGTAAGAGCAGTACATAGTATTAATTAATGAGTTATCTCTGCAGCCTTCCTTTTTATTTGACAACGTATCCTATGGCCCAGACTAGCCTCAAACTCACAATGTAACCAAGGCTGGCCTTAAACTCTTGATCTGCCTGACTTTACTTTTCAAGTGGGGTTAGGAAAGGTCACCATGCCCATTTTACAGGATGCTAAGGATGGAACCTAGGGCTTTGTGCATGTTAGCAAGTACCAACTAAGCCACATCTCTAGAACCTGAATCTTTTGATCAATATATTTTCTCTCCCATTCTCAGTCATAAGCAACTATCACTTTACTCTTTATTTTTGAGTATGGCTTTTTGTATGTATGTGTGCTTGTGTGATTTTGTGAATGCCTGTGTGCATACATAGAACCAGCAGAGGATGTCAGGTTCGCTGCTCCATCATTCTCTGCCTTGCTCCTTTGAGACAAGGTCTCTCATTGAGCCTGAAGCTAGGCTGGCATCTAGCAAACTCCAGTCATCCTCCTGCCTCTGCCCTCATGGATCTGGGGTTACAGGTGCACCTGTGGCTTCACTTGGCTTCACTTTATATGGGCACTGGAGAATTGAACTCAGCTCTTCATGTTTCAGCATCAAGGGCTCTTAGTCATCTCCTGGATTCCTTAGTTGTTTCGTGTTCCTCATTTTACAGAAAAACTTGAGATGACAAAAGGTGGACTCAGATTGTGGGAAGCTGCAAAGGCTAGGTGACAAAAAGGAGAAAGGCTGGTCCCAGATGCAGACAGGCAGGCAGGAGGGCCATGGGGTGGGTGTGCACAGAGATCAAGATTGAGTTGTGAGGTGATGGAATTGATCTCATGGCCTTTTTTCCCTGTCTTTAGATGGGAAAGGAGGCACCAGCTGGGTGTGTCTGAGGCAGAAGAGGTCAGGGCAGGTTACCGTTCCTGGAACTGAGCTTGGAAAACTGTGAATCTGCTTATGGGATGTGGGAGGGGTGCAGTTGATGGGTAAGGAATAGCCTATTCTTCAGATTCAGAGGTTTCCTGCGTGGGTTGAACTGCTGAGTCACATATTTTTCTTGGTAACTGGAAACCTTTGCGGATGTCCTATGACCCGGTTCACAGGATGTAGGCTGGAAGGTGCAGTGGTTGGAGACAGTCTGTGACATTCAACTGTCACCATCGGGGTAAAAGAGGAGGCTGAGGGTATGAGGTGTTAAGAATGAGGGTATTTGGGTAAAGAATGAGTGTTGACAGTGCCCCCAATGGAGGAGCTAGAGAAAGTACCCAAGGAGCTAAAGGGATCTGCAACCCTATAGGTGGAACAACAATATGAACTAACCAGTACCCCCAGAGCTTGTGTCTCTAGCTGCATATGTAGCAGAAGATGGACTAGTCGGCCATCATTGGGAAGAGAGGCCCCTTGGTCTTGCAAACTTTATATGCCCCAGTACAGGGGAACGCCAGGGCCAAGAAGTGGGAGTGGGTGGGTAGGGGAGCAGGGCGGAGGGGGGGTATAGGGGACTTTCGTGATAGCATTTGAAATGTAAATGAAGAAAATATCTAATAAAAAAAAACCCAGAATGAGTGTTGAGTGACTTCAGGGACACTGTAAGTCTTGTGCCCTGACAGAGGGCATGAAAATGATGTAGCTGCCCATAATATCTGTACTCTCTTTTAAAATATCCAAAGGCCATTCTAGACTCCTGGATTCTGAAGGCATTCCAGGTTAAACACATAAAACTAAGGTCTCAAAGTTAGCAAGCAATAGTCTTCCATGACATCTCTATCAGTTTCTCAACTAAAAGACATGCCACTGAGTGGGACTTTGAGGGACCTCCAGAATGGTTAATTGAGAGGAGATCCTCCCCAAGAGTATGTTGCACCTCCTTTAGATGACCCAGCTGTAAGAAGGTACAAGGGAACTGCTGGGTTTTGCCTGCCTGACTTTGTTGGTGAGTGCATTCTCACTACCAGCTGCCGCTGCCATACTTTGCTACGATCAGAATCTAGCTCCTTCCCACAGGGACTGAACACCATGGCTCTCTTGGGATCCTCCAGGCCTTAAGTGCCACATTGGGAGTATTGAGACATCAGCCTTGTGGGCTGAGCAGCTGTCTGGTGCTCCAATGGGAAGACAGCAATGACTAGAGTATACTGAGTAAGGCAGTCTAATAAACCCCTTTTAATATATATATCCAATCTACTGATTATCTTCCTCTAGGGATCGATCCCTCACCAACACAGCATCATCCCACTTTGCTTAGATAATTAAAATTTAGGCAAAGTGAGTGCTGATAGGAAGTTTTCTGATGTTCATGTGCCTACATGTCCATCCCAAGTCTATACCCGGTAAAAGGTGAGCAGGCAGCAGGCCAGGTGTGAACAGGGGCCTCTCTCTGTACTTGCTGTTCCCTCTGCTTGTGTGCTGTTCCTCTCTAATCCAGTCTCTAATCCAGTTATACCATCTGGCTCCCGAATCAATCTCTCACTCCCACCTCCTCACTTCCACTGTTCTTCTCATCCTTCTAGAACATTCTTGTTAATTTAACTGCTCATGATGTTTCTATCTAGAATAAGCATAACCCTTGCTTAGTCCCCAGAATCTGGCCTTTGTGTCAACTTCCTGAACCCAGAATTTCAAATGCACTGGGGCATAGGACACCCTCATAGAAGGTATCTAGGGATCCACCCCATAATCAGCTTCCAAACGCTGACACCACTGCATACACCAGCAAGATTTTGCTGAAAGGACCCAGATATAGCTGTCTCTTGTGAGACTAGGCAGGGGCCTAGCAAACACATAAGTGGATGCTCACAGTCAGCTATTGGATGGATCACAGGGCCCCCAATGGAGGAGCTAGAGAAAGTATCCAAGGAGCTAAAGAGATCTGCAACCCTGTAGGTGCAACAACATTATGAACTAACCAGTACCCCGGAGCTCTTGACTCTAGCTACATATGTATCAAAAGATGGCCTAGTTGGCCATCACTGGAAAGAGAGGCCCATCGGACACAGAAACTTTATATGCCCCAGTACAGGGGAACGCCAGGGCCAAAAAAATTGAGAATGGGTAGGTAGGGAAGTGGAGGGGGGGTATGGGGGACTTTTGGGATAGCATTGGAAATGTCATTGAGGAAAATACGTAATAAATAAAAAAAAAAGAAAAGAAAAAAAAAAGAAGGTAGGAGGGGTGATGGTAGAATGATGCACCATCATGATCTGCTGCTAGTTATGTTTCTCTTGGGCATGGCAGACATTCATGGTTGAGGTTGGGTGAATGGCTTTGAACCAGCTCAGAATTCTTCCTCAAATTCTTCCTCAATACCACCCTGGCTTATGTAAGTGTGGTTGTGTCTTGTCCATTCTATGATCAGATCTTCTGAGCTCCTACCCCAGGCAAGGTCTACTGCAGCCCACATGCATGGCAACTACCTGGCTGCTTTTCTCCTGCCTTTATCTTGTCCTCGCCACTCCACTCATGGGACTTGGCTGTTCATGGCTCCTGGCTGCCCTGCCCATAGGACCTTATTGCCTGTGGGACCTGGCTGCTAGTGGGACCACCCAGCTTATCCTCATCCATGTTTTTATATTGCATATATGTATAATGCGTGTGTGTGTGTTTATGTGTGTGTATGTGCACCCATGAACCGAGGCTAGAGGAGACATTGGGTGTCTTGCTCTATCATTCTTTTCTTATTCCACTCAGACAGGGTCTCTCATAGACCCTGAAATTGGGCCCTAGAAGCAAGGTGAAGTAGCCATTCTAATATCTAATAAAATAGACTTTAAACCAAAAGTAATCAAAAGAAACGGGCAAGGATACTTCATGCCCATCAAAGGAAAAAATCCAACAAGATGATGTCTCAGTTCTGAATATCTACACCCCAAACACAAGGGTACCCACATTCATAAAAGAAATGTTACTAAAGTTTAAATCATACATCAAATACCACATATTAATAGTGGGAGACTTAAATGTTTCTCTCTCAGCAATGACAGGTCATCAAGACAGAAATTAAACAGAAAAAAATAATGAAACTAACAGAGATTATGAATCAAATGCACCTAATGGATTCCCACAGAACCTTTTACCCAAACACAAAAGAATATACCTTCTTCTCAGCATCCCATGGAGCTTTCTGCAAAATTGACAAAGCAAACCTCAACAGATGCAACAAAATTGAAATAACCCCTTTTTACCATATCAAACCACCATGGATTAAAGCTAGAATTCAACAACAAAAGAAACAAGAGAAAGCCTACTCACCCATGGAAAATGAACAAATAAATCTCTACTGAATGACCACTGGGTCAGGAAAGAAATTAAAGACTTTCTAGAAGTCAACTAAAATATAGGAACAACGCACCCAAACTTATGGGACACAATGAAAGCAGTGCTAAGAGAAAAGTGCCTTCATAAAGAAATTGGAGAGAGCTTATACTAGCAACTTAAAAGCATACATTAAGATCTAGCACAAAAAGAAGCAAAAACACTCAAGAGAAGTAGACAATAGGAAATAATCAAACTCAGGGCTGAAATCAACCAATTAGAAACAAAGAATCAACAAAATCAAGAGCTAGTTCTCTGAGAAAGTCAACAAGATAGAAAAAAACCCTTTTAAGGCAGGGAGATAGAATCCAAATCAATAAAATCAGAAATGAAAAGGGGGGCATAACAACAGACACTGAGAAAATTCAAAGAATCATTAGGTCTTACTTCATAAGACCACAAAAATTGGAAAATCTAAATGAAATGGAAATTTTCTTGAAAGATACCACTTACCAAAGTAAAATCAACATCAGACAAACAAATTTAAATAGTCCCATAACCTCTAAGAAAATAGAAGTAGTCATTAAAAGTCTACAAACAAAAGGAAGCTCAGGGACAGATGATTTTGTGCAGAATTCTAGCAGACTTTCAAAGAAGAGCAATACCAATACAGCCTAAACTATTCCAAATATAGAAACAGAAGGAACATTACCAAACCCATTCTATGAAGCCACAGTCACCCTGATACCTATACCACAGAAAGGCTCAACAAAGAAAGAATTTTAGACCAATTTCCCTCATAAACAGCGATGCAAAAATACTCATTAAAATACTTGCAATATAATCCAGGAACATATCAAACACATCATCCACCATGATTAAGTAAGCTTCATTTCAGGCATGCATGGGATGGTTCAATATACAAAAATATATCAATGTAATAACCATATAAATAAGCTATAAGAAAAAATCACACACTCACCTCATTAGATTCTGAAAAAGCCTTTGGCAAAATCCAACACCCCTTCATTTTAAAAGTCTTACAGAGATCAGGGATACAAGGTGCAAACCTGAACACAATAAAGGCAATATACAGCAAACCAATAGCCAACATCAAATTAAATGGAGAGAAAATTAATGCAATCCCACTAAAATCAGATAGACTGCTCACTTTCTTTGTATCTATTCGACAATGTACTTGAAGTTCTGGATACAACAATAGACAACTAAAGGAGATCAATGGGAAACAAATTGGAAAGGAAGAAGTGAAAGTATTCACAGATGATATGGTAGTATATATAAGTGACCCTAAAAATCCTACCAGAGAACTTCTAGAGCTGATAAATATCTTCAGCAAAGTGTCTGCATACAAAATTAATTCAAATAAATCAGTAGCCCTCTTTTATACAAACAATAAACGGGCTGAGAGAGAAATCAGGGAAACATCATCCTTTACAATAACCACAAAGAGTATATATTTTGGTATAACTCTAACTAACCAAAGGAAAGACCTGTGTGACAAAAACTTCAAGTCTCTGAAGAAAGAAATTGAGGAAGATCTCCCATGTTCATGGATCAGTATGATTAACATATTAAAAATAGCCATCATACCAAAAGCAATCCACAGATTCAATGCAATTCCCATCAAAATTCTAATACAAATTCTTTACAGACCTTGAAAGAACAATTCTTAACTTCACATGGAAAAACAAAAAATCCAGGATAGCCAAAATATTTCTGAACAATAGAAGAACTTCTAGAGATATCACCATCCCTGATTTCAAGGTGTATTATAGAGCAATAGTGCACAAAAACAGACAAGTTGATCAATGGAATAGATTCAAAGATCCTAACATAAACCCACACACCTAAGGACATCTGATTTTTGACAAAAAAGCCAAAATTATACAATGTAAAAAAAACCATTTTGCTGCTCTAACTGATGTCTGCACATAGAAGAATGAAAATTGATCCATATTTATCACCCTGAACAAAAGTCAAATCCAAGTGGATCAAAGACCTCAACATAGAACGGGACACACTAAATCTAGTAGAAGGGAAAGTGGGGAACTGCCTTGAAGTCACTGACACAGGGAAAAATTTCCTGATCAGAACACCAATAGCTCAGGGTCTAAGATCAACAATTGATAAAAGAGAGCTCACCAAACTGAAAAGGTTCTGTAAGGCAAAAGACACCATCAATCGGACAAATCGGCCACACACAGATTGAAAAAAACTTTACTAATCCTACATCTGATAGAGGGTTAATATCCAAAATATATAAAGAACTCAAGAAATTGGATATCAACAAACCAAAGAGTCCACTTAAAGATGAAATACAGAACAAAACAGAATTCCCAACAGAGGAATGTCTAATGAATCACTTAAAGAAATATTCAATGTCCTTAGTCATCAGGGAAGTGCAAATCAAAACAATCCGTAGATTACATTTTACACTAATCAGAATGGCTAAGATCAAAACCTCAAGTGACAGCAGATGCTGGGGAGAAAGGGGAATAGCCATCTTTTGCTGTGGGAGTGAAAACTTGTACAACCACTCTGGAAATCAATCTGATGGTTTCTCAGAAAATTGGAAATGGTTCTACCTCAAAATTCAGCTATACCACTCCTGGGCATATACCCAAAAGATGCCCCACCATATCACAAGGACACGTGTTCAACTATGTTCATAGCAGCTTTATTTGTAATACCCAGAAACTGAAAACAAGCTAGATGTCCCTCAACTGAAGAATGGACGAAGGAAAAATGGATATATTTATACAATGTAATACTATTCAGCTATTAAAAAAAGACATCATGAAATTTGCAGGCAAATGGATGGAATTAGAAAATATCATCCTGAGTGAGGTTACCCAGACCCAGAAAGATATGTATAATATGTATTCACTTATAACTGTACATTGGACATATAGGATAACCAGGCTATAACCCACAGACCTGAAGAAGCTAATTAGCAAGAAGGGCTCAAGGGAGGATGTTTGAATCTCACTCAGAAGGAGAAATGAAATAGACATTGAAGATGGATGGGGAGAGGGAAATGTGTGGGAGAGAGGGTAATGATCAGAAGGAGATCAGGTGTGGGGGAAGGGCTGGAAGAGGGCTTGGAGAGAGAATGGAAATCCGTGAGATAGCTCTTGTGAGTCTATGGGGGTGACCCTAGCTGAGACTCTTTAGCTGCCGGAAATATGTAGCCTGAAGTGGCTAACTCTGTAGCCAGGAGAGACTTGCAGTGGAGGGAGGAGGACACCAACCCACCCATAAAACCTTTGACCCAAGATTTAACCTGCCTATAAGATGTGCCTGGATAAAGGTGGAGCAGAGACTGAGGGAATAGTCAACTAATGACTGACCCCACTTGAGACCCATCCCATGGGAGAGAGCCAACCTCTGATACTCTGCTATGCTTGCAGTTAGGAGTCTAGCATAACTGTCTTCTGAGAGGCTTCATCCAGCAGCTGATGGAAACAGATGCAAACACTCATAGCTAGGGGACTCTTGTGGAAGAGTGTGAGACAGGACTGAAGTAGCCAGAGGGTTCAAGGACACCACAAGAAGACCTACTGGCCTATGGGGGCTCACAGACTGAACCAGAGTGCATTCAGGGGCTGGATCTATGGCTCCTATGCATTTGTAGCACATATGCAGTTTGATCTTTATGTGGGTTCCTTAACAATTGGAGCAGGGGCTGTTTTTGACTCTGTTGTTTGCCTTTGGATCCCCTTCCCATAGCCTTGCTGAACCTTGCTTAATCCTGCTGTGACTTGATGTGCTAGGACTAGTTGG